>NC_091183.1:28622479-28888235 GCF_040958095.1 Procambarus clarkii
ACCACCTTCCCTATCTTTCAGAACCTTCCCTACCCTTCACCACCTTCCCTACCATTCACTACCTTCCCTACCATTCACTACGTTCCCTAACTTTCACAACCATCCGTACCCTTCATCAACTTCCCTCCCATTCACGACCTTTTCTGCCCTTCAAAACTTTCCGTACCATTCTCCACCTTCCCTATCCTTCACCACCTTCCCTACCCTTCACCACCTTCCCTACCCTTCACCACCTTCCCTTCCCTTCACCACCTTCCCTACCCTTCACCACCTTCTCTACCCTTCACCTGCTCTTCACCATAGGCCCAATAGGTCGACTTTGTCCATGTCTCTTTCCTAAGACCCAGGATACTGCCCCTCAGACGTGGATAGATAGATAGTGATACGGACATCCTTATCCTTAAAGCTATTTCACACTGCAGTAATACGAATCTTCTTGACTTTGTAGGTGGTGGTCATGTCCCAGTTTCACAAAGCACTTGTGCCGTGCATAAACACTTCAAGCCCAACTATGAAACACTGCCAACCTCGCTAAATTTTATCCATCTGTGATATTGGCTTTATTTGTATATGTTTACCCATATGGTATATAGAATTATTTCTATATTTTTGTGTATTAATTATTTATTCAATAGTTCCTGATTCAAAATGAATTAGAAAATGAATAAGTTCATTAATTTATTTATGTTGATGACTGGGTTGGTGATGGTAGGGATGGTGCAAATGTGGATGACAAGCCAGGAAGCGGAGAGACATACCCACCTGCATCTCCTTCGGCTACAGGTTATTGAGTGGCACAAGAACTAATATAGCCTCCTTCACCTGCTGAGGCAGCTGGCCATCTTCCTCCACCTCCTCCCGCCTGGGATTAGCTGTGATGAATCGCTGCTCGACGGTGACGTGGAGCTGGAGCCTTTCTGGGATAGTGTGCCCTTCGTGGGCACATTCCTGCGGCACCAGCAGACTCTCCGGCTGGTGAGGGGTCTGAAGGACTTCCTGGTGCAGGCCGGAGAGGTGCCTGCAGCGCAGCCTATTGCAATCTGGAGTCGTTGGGAAATTCTCCCAATTTCTTTGGCTATCTTAATATTTTTGTTTATTAATGCCTGGCCACGACGTGTGGCCCGTCCTCGGGACCGTGACTGCATCAGTGTACAGCACAAATTTGCTCTCACCGCTCCCACAACCCTCTGAGCCATGACATGATACCACAACCCTGGGAACAACTCTCTGAGCCACGACATGATGCCACAACCCTGGGAACAACCCTCTGAGCCACGACATGATGCCACAACCCTGGGAACAACCCGCTGAGCCACGACATGCCACAACCCTGGGAACAACCCTCTGAGCCACGACATGATGTCACAACCCTGGGAACAACCCTCTGAGCCACGACATGATGCCAGAACCCTGGAACAACCAGCTGAGCCACGAATGATGCCACAACCCTGGGAACAACCCGCTGAGCCACGACATGATGCCACAACCCTGGGAACAACCCGCTGAGCCACGACATGATGCCACAACCCTGGGAACAACCCTCTGAGCCACGATCTCAGGATAGAGAACCATCAGTAGAAAGTGCCAAGTAATTAAGACAATATAGCATTGAAAGGAATCAGGATAAGAATTTGGGATGGGACTGAAGGATGGAATGGTGCCCAGCCACTTGGAGGGTCGGGGATTGAACGACGACCTGCATGGAAGGAGGCCGTCGCTATACCGTCCACCCCAAGTGGTTGGGCACACAGCGGGGAAGAAGCACGAGTGATTGACAATTGTGGGAGCAGCAGTGACGGCTGCCAAGGTACTGTGTCATGATGAAAAGTGTTGTCGATGGTTTCGTTTGGCCAAAGTGGCTTTGTGTGTGTGTGTGTGTGTGTGTGTACTCACCTAGTTGTACTTGCGGGGGTTGAGCTCTGGCTCTTTGGTCCCGCCTCTCAACTGTCAATCAACTGGTTTACATAATCTGAGCCTACTGGGCTCTATCATATCTACATTTGAAACTGTGTATGGAGTCAGGCCTCCACCACATCACGGCCTAATGCATTCCATTTGTTAAATACTCTGACACTGAAAAAGTTCTTTCTACACCTCCCTCTGACTCAGTTGGGTACTCAGTTTTTTCACCTGTGTCCCCTTGTTCATGTTCATCTGTGGTAAATAGTTTTATCTTTATCTACCCTGTAATTCCTCTGAGAATTTGTAAGTAGTGATCATGTCTCCGCTTACTCTTACTGTCTTTCCACTGTCGTGAGGTGCATTTCGCGCAGCCTTTTCTCGTAAATTGTGCCTTTTTATTTCTGGGACTAGCCTAGGTGCATACCTCTGAAGTTTTCAAGCTTCGTCTTGCGCTTGACAAAGTACAGGCTTCCCTGCTGGGCCGCATACTCCAGGATTGGTCATACATATGTAGCATATATGACTGTCCCGGCGTCTTCAGGAAGAAGACGCCGGGAATCGAGCCCCGGTCAACAAGATGACGTGTACAGCGTGCTCTCCACTCAGCCACTAGCATCTACTCTGTGTTGCGGATTTTTATGTGTGCTTCGGAAACAGGTTTGGTGTTATATCACTCCTAGATCTTTCCTCACTGCCAAGGTTACGTAATCTTACAATTTATCCTCGGGTTGAACTTTAGTAGCCATTTGGTGGACCTTCATTCAGTTTGTCTAGGTCATCATGTAGCCTCGTACTATCTTCCTCCGTCCTTATCCTCCTCATAATTTTTGCATCATTAGCAACAATGTGAGGAACGAGTTCTATATCCTTCGGGAGATCATTTACATTTTATTTGAGATATATACAAGAGTTGTTACATTCCTTGTACAGCCACTAGTACGCGTACATATATCAGAAACAGTGCAGGCCAACGACTGAACCCTTTGAGACTCCACTGATCCTTGTCAGTCTGAAGTGGCCCACCACAGAATGTCCAACCAATTGAGGGTGGATGGTAAGAGCGCCGGTCTCGCGTTATGTAGGGTCAGCGTTCAGTCCCCGACCGTCCAAGTGGTTGGGCATCATTCCTTTCCCCCGTCCCATCCCTACATTCCTGAACCTTATCCTGACCCCTTCCAAGTGCTATATAGTCGTGGTGGCGTTGCGTTTTCTTCTGATAATTCCCTTCCCCATTACAGAGTGGACGCTGGTGGCTGAGTGGAGAGCACGCTGGGCACGTAATCCTGTGCACCGGGGTTTTAGTTCCGGCGTCTGCGAGTAACAAAATAGACAGAGTTTCTTTCACCCTGATGCCCCTGTTACCTAGCAGTAAATTGGTTCCTGGGAGATAAAGTTGTTACGGGCTGCTTCTTTTGTGTGTGTGTGTGTGTTTGATAAAAATAGTTAGTAGTTAGTAACAGCTGATCGATTGACAGTTAAGAGGCTGCCGAACGAGCAGTGCTCATCCCCCGCAAGCACAACTTGGTGAGTACAACTAGGTGAATACAGACCAGATGAAAAAACAAATCTTGTAGCCAATTACTGCCACTATATTATGAGGCAACAATTGAACAGTTTGTTAGCATATAAATTCGTCATTGCCTCTCACATTAGCAATGGTCTCATTGACACCAAATTGCAACTGCAAATTTCCAATGTTAATCCTCCCTCTCTTGAGCCTCTGCATCATTCTCCTAAGCCTCAGCACTTCACTATCTTGAGCTTCTCTCTCTAGAGAGAAGATCTCTATCTAGGAGATCTCTATCTTGATGCACTCTCTTAAGCCTCTGCATTCACTCCCCGTAAACCTCTGAATCACTCTCTTGAGCCTCTCCATCACTCTCTTGAGCCCCCTGCATCCCCTCTATGAGCCTCTGCACACTTTTCCTGAGCCTCTGCATCACCCCTCCTCAAGCCTCTGCATACCCTCTTTGAGCTACTGCATCACTTTCTCTAGCCTCTGCATCCCCGGTCATGAGCCTCTTGCATCTCTCTCTTGAGCTCCTGCATCCCTCTTATGAGCCTCTGCATCACTCTCATCAGCCTCTGCCATCCCTCTCTATAAGCCTCTGCATCATTCTCTTCAGCCTCTGCATCCCTCTCTCAAGCCTCTGCATCATTCTCTCAGCCTCTGCATTCCTCTCCTAAGCCTCTGCATTACTCTCTTGAGCCTCTGCATCAATCTCTTAAGCCTCTGCATCACTCTCTTGATCCTCTGCTTCCCTCTCTTAAACTCCTACATCCCTCTCATGTGCCTCTGCATTCCCTTTCCTTGAGCCTTTGCAACACTCTCTTAAGCCTCTGCATCTTCCTCTTGAGGCCTCTGCATCACTCTCATGAAGCCTCTGCATCCCTCTCTTGCAGCTTCAGCGTCCCTTTCTTGTGCTCCTGCATCCCTCTCCTGAGCCTCTGCAATCCTTCTCTTGAACCTCTGCGTCCCTCTCGTAAGGCTCTACATCACTCTCTTCAGCCTCGGCATCACTCTCCTGAGCCTCTGCATCCCCCCTCTATTAAGCCTCTGCATCACTCTCTTAATCCTCTGCAATCACCTCTTTCAGCCCTCAGCATCCATTCTCTTGAGCGAGGGATGCAGAGGCTCAAGAGAGTGATGCAGAGTCTCAAGAGAGTGACGCAGAGGCTCATGAGAGTGATGCAGAGGCACCAGAGAGGGATACAGAGGCACCAGAGAGGGATGTATAGGGACAAGAGAGTGATGCAGAGGCTCAAGAGAGGGATGCAGAGGTTGAAGTGAGTGACGCAGAGGCCTCAAGAGAGGGATGCAATAGCTCTAGAGAGGGATGCAGAGGCTCACGTGAGGGATGCAGAGCACAAGAGAGGGATGCAGAGGCTTAAGAGAGTGATGCAGAGGCTCAGAGAGGGATGCAGAGGCTTAAGCGTGTGATGCAAAAGCTCAAGAGAGGGATGCTGAGGCTCATCAGAGGGATGCAGGAGTTCAAGAGAGAGATGCAAATGCTCATGAAAGGGATGCAGAGGCTTAAGAAAGTGAGCAGTGGGCTCAAAGAGGGATGCAGAGGCTTAGGAGGGTGATGCAGAGGCTCAAGAAAAAGGTGCAGAGGCTCAATAGAGGGATGCAGGGGCTCAGGAGAGTGATGGAGAGGCTCAAGAGAGTGATTCAGAGGTTTACGGGAGTGATGCAGAGGCTAAGAGAGTGATCGCGGAGGCCCAAGAGAGTGATGCAGAGGCTAAACCGAGAGATGCAGAGGCTCAAGAGAGTGATGCAGAGGATCAAGAGAGGGATGCAGAGGATTAAGAGAGTGATGCAGAGGCTGAAGCGAGTGATGTAGAGGCTCAAGATAGAGTGATGTAGAGGCTCTGGAGAGTGATGCAGAGGCTCATGAGAGTGATGCAGAGGATCAAGAGAGTGATGCAGAGGCTCAAGAGAGTGGTGCAGAGGCTTAAGAGAGGGATGCAGAGGCTCAGGAGAGTGATGCAGAGGCTGAAGAGAGTGTTCCAAAAGGCTTAAGAGAGGGATGCAGAGGCTCAAGAGAGTGATGCAGAGGCTCATGAGAGTGATGCAGAGGATCATGAGAGTGATGCAGAGGCTCAAGAGAGTGATGCAGAGGATCAAGAGAGTGATGCAGAGGATAAAGAGAGTGATGCAGAGGCTCAAGAGAGTGATGCAGAGGCTCAAAAGAGTGATGCAGAGGCTCAAGAGAGTGATGCAGAGGCTTAAGAGTGTGATGCAGAGGCTCTGGAGAGTGATGCAGAGGCTTGGGAGAGTGATGCAGAGGCTCAAGAGTGTGATGCAGAGGATAAGAGAGTGATGCAGAGGATCAAGAGAGAGATGCAGAGGCTCAAGAGAGTGATGCAGAGGATCAAGAGAGTGATGCAGAGGCTTAAGAGTGTGATGCAGAGGCTTAGGAGAGTGATGGCAGAGGCTCAAGAGAATGATGCAGAGGCTTTAGAGAGTGATGAAGAGGCTCAAGAGAATGATGCAGAGCTCAAAGAGTGATGCAGAGGCTTAAGAGAGGGATGCAGAGGCTTAAGAGAGTGATGCAGAGGCCCAAGAGAGTGATGCAGAGGCTTAAGAGAGTGATGCAGAGGATCAGGAGAGTGATGCAGAGGATCAAGAGAGTGATGCAGAGGCTCAAGATAGTGATGCAGAGGCTCAGGAGAATGATGCAGAGGCTCAAGAGAGTGATGCAGAGGATAAAGAGAGGGATGCAGAGGCTTAAGAGAGTGATGCAGAGGCTCTAGAGAGTGATGCAGTGGCTGAAGTGAGTGTTGCAGAGGCTAAAGAGAGGGATGCAGAGGCTCAAGAGAGTGATGCAGAGACTCAAGAAAGTTATGCAGAGGCTCAAGAGAGTGATGCAGAGGCTAAAGAGAGTGATGCAGAGTATCAGGAGAGTGATGCAGAGGCTGAAGAGAGTGATGCAGAGGCTTAAGAGAGTTATGCAGAGGATCAGGAGAGTGATGCAGAGGATCAAGAGAGTGATGCAGAGGCTCAAGAGAGTGATGCAGAGGCTCAAGAGAGTGATGCAGAGGCTCAGGAGAATGATGCAGAGGCTCAAGAGAGTGATGAGAGGCTCAAGTGAGTGATTCAGAGGTTTACGGGAATGATGCAGAGGCATAAGAGAGTGATGCAGAGGCTTACGAGAGTGATGCAGAGGCTTAAGAGAGTGATGCAGAGGCTCAAGAGAGTGATGGAGAGGCTCAAGAGAGTGATTCAGAGGTTTAGAGGAGTGATGCAGAGGCTTAAGAGTGTGATGCAGAGGCTTAAGAGACGGATGCAGAGGCTCAAGAGAGGGATGCAGAGGCTCAAGGGAGGGATGCAGAGGCTCAAGAGAGGGATGCAGAGGCTCAAGTGAGGGATGAAGCACAAGAGAAGGATGCAGAGGCTCTTGAGAGTGATGCAGAGGCTCAAGAGAGGGATGCAGAGGCTTAAGAGAGTGATGCGAAGGCTCAAGAAAGGGATGCAGAGGCTCATGAGAGGGATGCAGGAGTTCAAGAGAAGGATGCAGAGGCTCTAGAGAGTGATGCAGAGGCTTAATAGAGGAATGCAAAGGCTCAAGAGAGTGATGCAGAGGCTTAAAAGAGGGATGCAGAGGCTCAAGAGAATGATGCAGAGGCTCAAGAGAGTGATGCAGAGGATTAAGAGAGGGATGCAGAGGATTAAGAGAGAAGGATGCAGAGGCTGAAGCGAGTGATGTAGAGGCTCAAGAGAGTGATGTAGAGGCTCTGGAGAGTGATGCAAAGGCTCAAGCGAGTGATGCAGAGGATCAAGAGAGTGATGCAGAGCTCAAGAGAGTGATGCAGAGGCTTAAGAGAGGGATGGAGAGGCTTAAGAGAGCGATGCAGGGGCTCAAGAGAGTGATGCAGAGGCTCAAGAGAATGATGTAGAGGCTTAAGAGAGGGATGCAGAGGCTCAAGAGAATGATGCAGAGGCTCAAGAGAGTGATGCAGAGGATCAAGAGAGGGATGCAGAGGATTAAGAGAGTGATGCAGAGGCTGAAGCGAGTGATGTAGAGGCTCAAGAGTGATGTAGAGGCTCTGTAGAGTGATGCAAAGGCTCAAGCGAGTGATGCAGAGGATCAAGAGAGTGATGCAGAGGCTCAAGAGAGTGATGCAGAGGCTTAAGAGAGGAATGCAGAGGCTCAAGAGAGTCATGCAGAGGCTAAAGAGAGTGTTGCAGAGGCTTAAGAGAGGGATGCAGAGGTTCAAGAGAGTGATGCAGAGTCTCAAGAGAGTGACGCAGAGGCTCATGAGAGTGATGCAGAGGCACCAGAGAGGGATACAGAGGCACCAGAGAGGGATGTATAGGCTCAAGAGAGTGATGCAGAGGTTCAAGAGAGGGATGCAGAGGTTGAAGAGTGTGATGCTCAAGAGTGTGAGGCTCAAGAGAGGGATGCAATAGCTCTAGAGAGGGATGCAGAGGCTCAAGTGAGGATGCAGAGGCACAAGAGAAGGATGCAGAGGCTTAAGAGAGTGATTCATTTGTATTGGAAACAACATCTTTATATGTCTTTTCTAGGATCTAAATAATATGAAACCTCGCTTTATGATTTGAATTTAAAATCCGCAAATTTGGTAATACAGCGATTTTTTTCACGTTTTTCATATAGTGTGATTTTACGTAAATATATTCATTATTACCAATATTTCGATAATACTTCATGGTTTCTCACGATATGTGATTTGGCCTTAAATCTGAGAATTTCGCTTAATATTGCATATTTAAGCATGTTTTCTTACGTTTTGTTTTGTACTAAAAATCATTGAATTTAGCAATATTTTGACGTTTATCATCCTCTTTTCCTTTATGTGATTTAAACAAAATATCATCGAATTAGGCAATATTTTGCCATTTTTCCACGTTTTTCTGAATTTTCAGTTTATTGTTATTAATTCAATATATATACGATAAAAATGATGCAAACACATAATTGATTAGAAATTAACATTAAATACTTCATTTTCAATCAACTATTTGTTTCTCGTTAAAAAACTGAGTAAGATATGGAAAAAGCGAGAAGTTCTGTTATTATTGCATATATCGACGTTTCAGCCGGATTAGAGCGGTCTTACGTGTACATCTTCCATCGCTAATATAAACGGAAAATCAGGAACATTTTAGAGTATTTTAATGAAAACACATTGATTTTTATCATTTGTATTGGAAACAACATCTTTATATGTCTTTTCTAATATTTAAATAATATGAACCCCGCTTTATGATTGAAGTTAAAATCCTCAATTTGGTAATATAGCGATTTTTTTCACGTTTTTCATGTAGTGTGATTCTACGTAAATATATTCATTTTTACCAATATTTCGATAATACTTCATGTTTCCTCACGATATGATATTTGGCCTTAAATCTGAGAATTTCGCTTAATATTGCATATTTAAGAAAGTTTTCTTATGTTTTTTTTGTACTAAAAAATCATTGAATTTAGCAATATTTTGACGTTTATCATCCTCTTTTCCTTTATGTGATTTAAACAAAATATCATATAATTAGGCAATATTTTGCCGTTTTTCCATGTTTTTGTGAATTTTCAGTTTATTGTTGTTAATTCAATAGTGATGCAGAAGCTTACGAGAGTGATGCAGAGGCTTAAGAGAGGGATGCACAGGCTCAAGAGAGGGATGAATAGGCTCAAGAGAGGGATGCAGAGGCTAAAGTGAGTGATGCAGAGGAACAAGAGAAAGATGCAGAGGCACTTGAGAGTGATGCAGAGGCTCAAGAGAGGGATGCAGAGGCTTAAGAGAGTGATGCAAAGGCACAAGAGAGGGATGCAGTGGCTGAAGAGAGTGATGCAGAGACTCCAGAGAGTGATGCATAGGCTTAAGAGAGTGATGCAGAGGCTCAAGAGAGTGCTGCAAAGGCTCAAGAGAGGGATGCTGAGGCTCCAGAGAGGGATGCAGAGGCCCAGGAGAGTGATGCAGAGGCTCAAGAGAGAAAGGCAGAGGCTTAAGAGAGGGATGCAGAGGCTCAAGAGAGGGATGCAGAGGCTATTGAGAATGATGCAGAGGCTCAAGAGAGGGATGCAAAGGCTTAAGAGAGTGTTGTAAAGGCTCAAGAGAGGGATGCAGAGGGTCATGAGATGGATGCAGGAGTTCACGAGAGGGATGCAGAGGCTCAAGAGAGTGATGCGAAGGCTTAAAAGAGGGATGCAGAGGCTCAAGAGAATGATGCAGAGGCGTAAGAGAGGAATGCAGAGGCTGAGGAGAATGGTGCAACGGCTTAAGAGAGGGGTGCAGAGGCTGAAGAGAGTGATGCAGAGGCTGAAGAGAAAGATGCAGAGGCTCAAGAGAGTGATGAAGAGGCTCATGAGAGTGCAGCAGAGGCTAAAGAGAGGGATGCTGAGGCTCCAGAGAGGGATGCAGAGGCTCCAGAGAGTGATGCAGAGGCTGAGGAGAGATATGCAGAGGCTTAAGAGAGTTATGCAGGGGCTCAAGAGAGTGATGCAGAGGCTTAAGAGAATGATGTAGAGGCTTAAGAGAGGGATGCAGATGCTCAAGAGAATGATGCAGAGGCTCAAGAGAGTGATGCAGAGGATCAAGAGAGGGATGCAAAGGATTAAGAGAGTGATGCAGAGGCTGAAGCGAGTGATGTAGAGGCTCAAGAGAGTGATGTAGAGGCTCTGGAGAGTGATGCAGAGGCTCAAGAGAGTGATGCAGAGGATGAAGAGAGTGATGCAGAAGCTCAAGAGAGTGATTCAGAGGCTTAAGAGAGGGATGCAGAGGCTCAAGAGAGTGATGCAGAGGCTGAAGAGAGTTTTCCAGAGGCTTAAGAGAGGGATGCAGAGGCTCAAGAGAGTGATGCAGAGTCTCAAGATAGTGATTGCAGAGGCTCATGAGAGTGATGCAGAGGCTTTAGAGAGGGATATTGAAGCTCCAGAGAGAGATGTATAGGCTCAGGAGAGTGATGCAGAGGCTCAAGAGAGGGATGCAGAGGCTGAAGAGAGTGATGCAGAGGCTCTAGAGTGGGATGCAGAGGCTCAAGAGAGTGATTCAGAGGCTTACAAGAGTGATGCAGAAGCTTAATAGAGTGATGCAGAGGCTCAAGAGAGGGATGCAGAGGCTCAAGAGAGGGATGCAATAGCTCGATAGAGGGATGCAGAGGCTCAATTGAGGGATGCAGAGGCACAAGAGAGGGATGCAGAGGCTAAAGAGAGGGATGCAGAGGCACAAGAGAGGGATGCAGAGGCTTAAGACAGGGATGCAGAGGCTTAAGCGTGTGATGCAAAAGCTCAAGAGAGGGATGCAGAGGCTCATAAGAGGGATGCAGGAGTTCTAGAGAGAGATACAAAGGCTCATGAAAGGGATGCAGAGGCTTAAGAATGTGATGCAGAGGCTCAAAAGAGGGATGCAGAGGCTTAAGAGGGTGATGCAGAGGCTCAAGAGAGTGGTGCAGAGGCTCAATAGAGGGATGCAGGGGCTCAAGAGAGTGATGGAGAGGCTCAAGAGAGTGATTCAGAGGTTTACGGGAGTGATTCAGAGGCTTAAGAGAGTGATGCAGAGGATTACGAGAGTGATGCACAGGCTTAAGAGAGTGATGCAGAGGCTCAGGAGAGGGATGGAGAGGCTCGTGATAGTGATTCAGAGGTTAACGGGAGTGATGTGGAGGCTCAAGAGAGTGATGCAGAGGCTGAAGTGAGAGATGCAGAGGCTTAAAAAAGTGCTGCAGAGGCTCAAAATAGGGATGCAGAGGCTTAAGAGGGTGATGCAGAGGCTCAAGAGAGTGATGCAGAGGCTCAAGAGAGGGATGCAGAGGCTGAGGAGAGTGATGCAGAGGCTCAAGAGAGTGATGCAGAGGATGAAGAGAGGGATGCAAAGGCTCAGGAGAGGGATGCAGAGGCTCAAGAGAATGATGTAGAGGATGAAGAGAGTGAAGCAGAGGCTTAAGAGAGTAATGCAGAGGCTCAAGAGAGTGATGCAGAAGATGAAGAGAGGGATGCAGAGGCTCAAGAGAGTGATGCAGAGGATCAAGAGAGTGATGCAGAGGCTCACGAGAGTGATGCCGAGGCTATAGGAGAATGATGCAGAGGCTCAAGAGAGTGATGCAGAGGATTAAGAGAGGGATGCAGAGGCTTAAGAGAGTGATGCAGAGGCACAAGAGAGTGATGCAGTGGCTGAAGAGAGTGTTGCAGAGGCTAAAGAGAGGAATGCAGAGGCACAAGAGAGTGATGCAGAGGCTTAAAAGAGTGATGCAGACTGATGCATCTGACTGACTGATGGGGATGATATGCAGAGGCCTAAGAGAGTGATTCTGAGGCTCAAGAGAATGATGCAGAGGTTTAAGAGGGTGATGCAGAGGCTCAAGAGAGTGATGCAGAGGATCAATAGAGTGATGCAGGGGCTCAAGAGAGCGATGAAGAGGGTCAAGAGAGTGATTCAGAGGTTTAAGGGAGTGATGCAGAGGGTAAAGAGAGTGATGCAGAGGCTTAAGAGACGGATGCAGAGGCTCAGGAGAGGGATGCAGAGGCTCAAGGGAGGGATGCAGAGGCTCAAGAGAGGGATGCAGAGGCTCAAGTGAGGAAGGAAGAGGCACTAGAGAGAGATGCAGAGGCATAAGAGAGTGATGCAGAGGCGTAATAGAGGAATGCAAAGGTTCCAGAGAGCGCTGCAGAGGCTCAAGAGGGGGATGCTGAGGCTACAGAGAAGGATGCAGAGGCTCCAGAGAGTGATGCAGAGGCTGAAGGGAGAGATGCAGAGGCTTAAGAGAGTTATGCAGGGGCTCAAAAGAGTGATGCAGAGGCTCAAGAGAATGATGTAGAGGCTAAGGAGAGGGATACAGAGGCTCAAGAGAATGATGCAGAGGCTCAAGAGAGTGATATTAAGCAAAATTCTCAGATTTAAGGCCAAATCACATATCGTGAGAAAACATGAAGTATTTTCGAAATATTGGTATAAATGAATATTTTACGTACAATCACACAACATGAAAAACGTGAAAAAAAATCGCTATATTACCATATTTGAGGATTTTAACTTCAAATCATAAAGCGAGGTTCCATATTATTTAGATCCTAGAAAAGACATATAAAGATGCTGTTTCGAATACAAATGATAAAAATCAATGTGTTTTCATTAAAATACTCTAAAATATTCCTGATTTTCCGTTTATATTACCGATGGAAGATGTACACGTAAAACCGCTCTAATTCGGCGGAAACGTCGATATATGCAATAAAAACAGAACTTCTCCCCTTTTCAATATCTTACTCAGTATTTTAGCGAGAAACAAATAGTTGATTGGAAATGAAGTATTTACTGTTAATTTCTAATCAATTATGTGTTTGCATCATTTTTATCGTATATATAATGAATTATTAACAATAAACTGAAAATTCACAAAAACGTGAAAAAACGGCAAAATATTGCCTAATTCGATGATATTTTGTTTATATCACATAAAGGAAAAGGGGATGATAAACGTCAAAATATTACTATATTCGATGATTTTTAGTACGAAACAAAATGCAAGAAAACTTGCTTAAAATGCAATATTATGCGAAATTCTGATATATAAAGGCTAAATCACATATCGTGATACTACATGAAATGGTATCGAAATATTGGTAAAAACGAATATATTCACGTTAAGTCACACTACATAAAAAACGTGAACAAAATCGCTCTATTACCATATTTGAGGATTTTTACTTCAAATCATAAAGCGAGGTTTCTTATTATTTAGATCCTAGAAAAGACATAAAATCTTGTTTCCAATACAAATGATAAAAATCAATGTGTTTTCATTAGAATTAACTAAAATGTTCCTGATTTTCCGTTTATATTACCGACGGAAGATGTACACGTAAAACCGCTCCAATCCGGCAGAAACGTCGATATATGCAATAAAAACAGAACTTCTCCCCTTTTCAATATCTTACTCAGTATTTTAAGGGGAAAAAAATAGTTGATTCAAAATGAAGTATTTAATGTTAATTTCTAATCAATTATGTGTTTGCATCATTTTTATCGTATATATAATGAATTATTAACAATAAACTGAAAATTCACAAAAACGTGGAAAAACGGCAAAATATTGCCTAATTCAATGATATTTTGTTTATATCACATAAAGGAAAAGGGGATGATGAACGTCTAAATATTGCTAAACTCAATGATTTTTAGTACATAACAAAACGTAAGAAAACTTGCTTACAAATGCAATATTAAGCAAAATTCTCAGATTTAAGGCCAAATCACATATCGTGAGAAAACATGAAGTATTTTCGAAATATTGGTAAAAATGAATATATTTACGTACAATTACACAACATGAAAAACGTGAAAAAAATCGCTCTATTACCATATTTGAGGATTTTAACTTCAAATCATAAAGCGAGGTTTCGTATTATTTAGATCCTAGAAAAGACATATAAAGATGTTGTTCCAATACAAATGATAAAAATCAATGTTTTTTCATTAGAATTAACTAAAATGTTTTGATTTTCCTGAAATCCCTGAAATGAAATGAAATTCCTGAAAGAGAGGCTGAAGAGAGTGATGCAGAGGCTCGGGAGAGTGATGCAGAGGCTCAAGAGAGTGATGCAGAGGATCAAGAGAGTGATGCAGAGGCTTAAGAGAGTGATGCAGAGGCTCATGAGAGTGATGCAGAGGCTGAAGAGAATGATGCAGAGGCGTAAAAGAGTGATGCAGAGGCTCAAGAGAGTGATGCAGAGGCTCAAGAGAGTGATGCAGAGGATCAAGAGAGTGATGCAGAGGATCAAGAGAGTGATGCAGAGGATCAAGAGAGTGATGCAGAGGCTCAGCAGAGTGATGCAGAGGATCAAGAGAGTGATGCAGAGGATCAAGAGAGTGATGCAGAGGCTTAAGAGAGTGATGCAGAGGCTCATGAGAGTGATGCAGAGGCTGAAGAGAATGATGCAGAGCCGTAAAAGAGTGATGCAGAGGCTCAAGAGAGTGATGCAGTGCTCAAGAGAGTGATGCAGAGAATCAAGAGAGTGATGCAGAGGATCAAGAGAGTGATGCAGAGGATCAAGAGAGTGATGCAGAGGCTCAGCAGAGTGATGCAGAGGATCAAGAGAGTGATGCAGAGGCTCAAGAGAGTGATGCAGAGGCTTAAGAGAGTGATGCAGAGGCTCAAGAGAGTGATGCAGAGGCTTAAAAGAGTGGTGCAGAGGCTCAAGAGAATGATGCAGAGGCTGAAAAGAGTGATGCAGAGGCTTAAGAGAAGAATGCAGAGGCTTAATAGAGTGATGCAGAGGATCAAGAGAGTAATGCAGAGGATCAAGAGAGTGATGCAGAGGCTCAAGGGAGTGATGCAGTGGCTCAAGAGAATTATGCAGAGGCTCAAGAGAGTGATGCAGAGGCTTAAGAGAGGGATGCAGAGGTTTAAGAGAGTGATGCAGAGGCTCAAGAGAGTGATGCAGAGGCTCAAGAGAGGGATTCAGAGGCTCATGAGATGGATGCAGTGGCTTAAGAGAGTGATGCAGAGTCTCAGGAGAGTGATGCAGAGGCTCGAGAGAGTGATGCAGAGGCTCAAAAGAGGGATTCAGAGGCTCAAGAGAGGGATGAAGAGGCTGATGAGAGTGTTGCAGAGGCTCAAGAGAGGGAAGCAGAGGCTCAAGAGAGTGATGCAGAGAATCAAGAGAGTTATGCAGAGGCTCAAGAGAGTGATGCAGAGGCTTACGAGAGTGATGCAGAGGCTCAAGAGAGGGATGCAGAGGCTCAAGAGAGTGATGCAGAAGCTCAAGAGAGTGATGCATAAGATCAAGAGAGTGATGCAGGGGCTCAAGAGAGGGATGCAGAGGATCAAGAGAGTGATGCAGAGGCTGAAGTGAGAGATGCAGAGGTTTAAAAAAGTTTTGCAGAGGCTCAAAATAGGGATGCAGAGGCTTAAGAGGGTGATGCAGAGGCTCAAGAGAGTGATACAGAGGCTCAGGAGAGGGATGCAGAGGCTGAAGAGAGTGATGCAGAGGCTGAAGAGAGTGATGTAGAGGCTCAAGAGAGGGATGCAGAGGCTGAAGAGAGTGATGCAGAGGCTCAAGAGAGCGATGCAGAGGATGAAGAGAGGGATGTAAAGGCTCAAGAGAGTGATGCAGAGGCTCAAGAGAGTGATGCAGAGGCTCAAGAGAATGATGCAGAGGCTCAAGAGAGGGATGCAGAGGCTCAAGAGAATGATGAAGAGGATGAAGAGAGTGATGCAGCGGCTCAAGAGAGGGATGTTGACGCTCAAGAGAGTGATGCAGAAGCTCAAGAGAGTGATGCATAGGCTCAAGAGAGTAATGCAGGGGCTCAAGAGAGGGATGCAGAGGCTCAAGTGAGGGATGCAGAGGCACAAGAGAGGGATGCAGAGGCTTAAGAGAGTGATGCAGAGGCTCAAGAGAGGGATGCAGAGGCTTAAGCGTGTGAAGCAAAAGCTCAAGAGAGGGATGCATAGGCTCATAAGAGGGATGCAGGAGTTCAAGAGAGAGATGCAAAGGCTCATGAAAGGGATGCAGAGGCTTAAGAAATTGATGCAGTGGCTCAAAAGAGGGATGCAGAGGCTTAGGAGGGTGATGCAGAGGCTCAAGAAAGTGGTGTAGAGGCTCAATAGAGGGATGCAGGGGCTCAAGAGAGTGATGGAGAGGCTCAAGAGAGTGATTCAGAGGTTTACGGGAGTGATGCAGAGGCTTAAGAGAGTGATGCAGAGGCCCAAGAGAGTGATGCAGAGGCTAAAGTGAGTGATGCAGAGGCTCAAGAGAGTGATGCTGAGGATCAAGATAGGGATGCAGAGGATTAAGATAGTGATGCAGAGGCTCATGAAAACACATTGATTTTTATCATTTGTACTGGAAACAACATCTTTATATGTCTTTGCTAGGATCTAAGTAATATGGAACCTCGCTTTATGATTTGAAGATAAAATCCTCAAGTTTAGTAATATAGCGATTTTTTTATGTTTTTCATGTAGTGAGATTGTACGTAAATATATTCCTTTTTACCAATATTTCGATAATACTTCATGTTTTCTCACGATATGTGATTTGGCCTTAAATCTGAGAATTTCGCTAAATATTGCATATTTAAGCAAGTTTTCTTACGTTTTGTTTTGTACTAAAATCATTGAATTTAGCAACATTTTGACTTTTATCATCCTCTTTTCCTTTATGTGACTTAAACAAAATATCATCGAATTAGGCAATATTTTGCCATTTTTCCACGTTTTTGTGAATTTTCAGTTTACTGTTATTAATTCAATATATATACGATAAAAATGATGCAAACACATAATTGATTAGAAAATACCCTTAAATACTTCATTTTCAATCAAATATTTGATTCTCGTTAAAAAACTGAGTAGGATATGGAAAAAGCGAGAAGTTCTGTTTTTATTGCATATATCGACGTTTCAGCCGGATTAGAGCGGTTTTACGTGTACATCTTCCATCGGTAATATAAACGGAAAATCAGGAACACTTTAGTTAATTCTAATGAAAACACATTGATTTTTATCATTTGTATTGGAAACAACATCTTTATATGTCTTTTCCAGGATCTAAATAATACGAAACCTCGCTTTATGATTTGAAGTTAAAATCCTCAAATTTGGTAATACAGCGATTTTTTTCACGTTTTTCATGTAGTGTGACTTCACGTGAATATATTCGTTTTTACCAATATTTCGATACTATTTCATGTAGTATCACGATATGTGATTTGGCCTTTAAATATCAGAATTTCGCATAATATTGCATTTTAAGCAAGTTTTCTTGCATTTTGTTTCGTACTAAAAATCATCATATATAGCAATATTTTGACATTTATCATCCCTTTTTCCTTTAAGTGATTTTAATCAGGAACATTTTAGTTAATTCTAATGAAAGAGTATTAATCAGGAACATTTTAGTTAATTCTAATGAAAACACATTGATTTTTATCATTTACATTTGAAACAACATTTTTACATGTCTTTTCTAGGATTTAAATAATACGAAACCTCGCTATATGATTTGAAGTTAAAATCCTCAAATTTGGTAATATAGCGATTTTTTTCACGTTTTTCATGTAGTGTGACTTTACGTAAATATATTCGTTTTTACCAATATTTCGATACTACTTCATGTTTTCTCACGATATGTGATTTGGCCTTCAAGTCTCAGAATTAAGCATAATATTGTATTTTTAAGCAAGTTTTCTTGCATTTTGTTTCGTACTAAAAATCAACGTATTTATCAATATTTTGACGTTTATCATCCCCTTTTATAGTAATACGCCAATTACTGAGATTAACTATGTATCTCATTTTGCCGAACCCCCCCCCCCTGCAGTTTTCAAAATATCCCAAACATCCCAAATTTGACTCTTGAGCAATATTTTGGAGCCAAATTCTGGCTCTCTGCACGTATTCGCAGTTTGAAATTACGAATTCTTATACAGAAAATATGCCAAATACTGAGAGCGTCGATGGGTCAAATTTTGCCCAATCCCCCCCTGCAGTTTTCAAAATATTCCGAACATTTCAAATTAGACCCTTGAGCCATATTTTGGAGTAAAATTATGGATCTCTACACTTATTCGCAATTTTAAATTACGTCTTTTTATACTGAAAATATGCAAATTACTGAGATCAGCGATACGTATACGAGCATACGTACCGAAAACATGCTAATTACTGAAAGCGGCGATTCGTCACATTTTGCCCAAACCTTCCCTGCAGTTTTCAAAATATCCCAAACATCCCAAATTCGATGCTTAAGCAATACTTTGGAGCAAAAATTCTCGCTCTCTGCACGTATTCGCAGTTTGAAATTACGACTTTTTATTCCGAATAATTATTGGGAGCAGAGATGTGTCACATTTTGCCCAAAACACCCTGCAGTTTTCAAAATATCCCAAACATCTCAAATGCGACCCTTGAGCCATATTTTGGTTCCAAATTCTGGCTCTCTGCACGTATTCTCAGATTGTAGGTAAGACTTTTTATTCAGAAAATATGCTAATTACTGAAAGCGTCGACTGATCACATTTTGCCCAAACCCTCCTTGCAGTTTTCAAAATATCCCAAACATCTCAAATTCGACGCTTGAGCTATATTTTGGCTTTTGACAATTTCTGGCTCTCTGCACGTAACCGCCGTTTGAAATTACGACTTTTATACCGAAAATATGCCAATTACTGAGAGCAGCGATGGGTCATATTTTGACCAAACCCACCCTGCAGTTTTCAAAATATCCAAAACTCTCCAAATTCGACGTTTGAGCCAAATTTTGGAGCCAAATTCTGGCTCTGAATATGACCCATTGGCATATTTCCTGTATAAAAAGTAGACATTTCAATCTGCGAATACGTGCAGAGAGCCAGAATTTGGCTCCAAATTATAGCTCAAGGGTCGCATTTGAGATGTTTGGGGTATTTTGAAAACTGCAGGGGGGTTTGGGCAAAATGTGACCCATCGTCGCTCTCAGTAATTGGCATATTTTCGGTATAAAAAGTTGTAATTTCAAACTGCGAATACGTGAAGAGAGCCAGAATTTGGCTCCAAACCATGGCTCAAGCGTCGAATTTGGGATGTTTGGGATATTTTCAAAACTGCAAGGTGGGTTTGGGCAAAATGTGACCCATCGCCGCTCTCAGTAATTGGCATTTTTTCGGTATAAAAATCGTAATTTCAAACGGCGATTACGTGCAGAGAGCCAGAATTTGCCTCTAAAATATAACTCATGCGTCGAATTTGGGTTGTTTGGGATATTTTAAAAACTGCAGGGTGGGTTTGGGCAAAATGTGACCCATCGCCGCTCTCAGTATTTGGCATATTTTCGGTATAAAAAGTCGTAATTTTAAACTCCGAATACGTGAAGAGAGCCAGAATTTGGAACCAAAATATGGCTCAAGCGTCGAATTTGGGATGTTTGTGATATTTTGAAAACTGCTGCGGGGTTTGGGCAAAATGTGACCCATCGCTGCTCCCAGTAATTGGCATATATTCGGAATAAAAAGTCGTAATTTCAAACTGCGAATACATGCAGAGAGCGAGAATTTTTGCTCCAAAGTATTGCTTAAGCGTCGAATTTGGGATGTTTGGGATATTTTGAAAACTGCAGGGAAGGTTTGGGCAAAATGTGACTAATCGCCGCTTTCAGTAATTGGCATGTTTTCGGTACGTTTGCTCCTATACGTATCGCCGCTCTCAGTAATTTGCATATTTTCGGTATAAAAAGTCGTAATTTCTAATTGCGAATACGGGAATAGAGCCAGAATTTGGCTCCAAAATATGGTTTAAGGGTCGAATTTGGGATGTTTGGGATATTTTGAAAACTGCAGGGGTGGTTTTGGGCAAAATGTGACCCATCGCCTCTCTCAGTTATTGGCATAATTTCGGTATAAAAAGTCGTAATTTCAAACTGCGAATACGTGCAGAGAGCCAGAATTTAGCTCCAAAATATGGCTCAAGGGGTCGAATTTGGAGTGTTTTTGATATTTTGAAAACTGCAGGTTGGGTTTGGGCAAAATGTAACCCATCGCCGCTCTCAGTATTTGGCATATTTTCGGTATAAAATTTCGTAATATCAAATTGCAAATACATGCAGAGAGCCAAAATTTGGCTCCAAAATAAGGCTAAAGGGTCGAATTTGAGATGTTTGGGATATTTTGGAAACTGCTGAGGGGTTAGGTCAAAATGTGATCCATCGCCGCTTTCAGTAATTGGCATATTTTCGGTATAAAAAGTCGTAATTTGAAGCTACGAATACGTGCACAGAGCCAAAATGTGGCTCCAAAATATGGCTCAAGCGTCGAATTTGGGATGTTTGTGATATTTTGAAAACTGCAGGGAGGGTTTGGGCAATATGTGATTAATCGCCGCTTTTAGTAATAGGCATATTTTCGGTATAAAAAGTCGTAATTTCAAACGGCTATTACGTGCAGAGAGCCAGAATTTGCCTCCAAAATATGGTTCAAGCGTCGAATTTCGGACGTTTGGGATATTTTAATAACCGCAGGGAGGATTTGGGCAAAATGTGATCCATCGCCGCTTTCAGTAATTGGCATATTTTTGGAATAAAATTCGTAATTTCAAACTGCGAATACGTGCAGAGAGCCGGAGTTCGGCTCCAAAATATGGCTCAAGCGTTAAATTTGGGATGTTTGGGATATTTTGAAAACTGCTGGGAGGGTTTGGGCAAAATGTGATCCATCGCCGCTCTCAGTAATTGGCATATTTTCGGTATAAGAAGTCGTAATTTCAAACTGCAAATGCGTGCAGAGAGTCAGAAATTGGGCTCTAAAATATGGCTCAATGGTCGAATTTGGGATGTTTGGGATATTTTGAAAACTGCAGGGAGGGTTTGGGCAAAATGTGATACATCGCCGCTTTCAGTAATTGGCATATTTTTGGTATAAAAAGTCGTAATTTCAAACGGCTATTACGTGCAGAGAGCCAGAATTTGGCTCCAAAATATTGCTCAAGGTCAAATTTGGGATGTTTGGGATATTTTGAAAACTGCCGGGATGGGGGGGGGGGAGGTTCGGCAAAATGTGACCCATAGCAAATTTCAGAAATAGGCATATTTCGGTATAAAAAGTCGTAATTTCAAACTGCAAATAAGTGCAGAGAGCGAGAATTTGGCTCCAAAATTTGGCTCAAGCGTCGAATTTGTAGTGTTTTGGATATTTTGAAAACTGCAGGGTGGGTTTGGTCAAAATATGACCCATCGCCTCTCTCAGTAATTGGCATATTTTCGGAATAAAAAGTCGTAATTTCAAACGGCGGTTACGTGCAGAGAGCCAGAATTTGCCTCCAAAAGTTGACTCAAGCGTCGAATTTGGGATGTTTGGGATATTTTAAAAACTGCAGGGAGGGTTTGGGCAAAAAGTGATCAGTCGACGCTTTCAGAAATTGGCATATTTTCTGTATAAAAATTCGTAATTTCAATCTGCGAATACGTGCAGAGACCCAGAATTTGGCTCCAAAATATGGCTCAATGGTCGAATTTGGGATGTTTGTGATATTTTGAAAACTGCTGCGGGGTTTGGGCAAAATGTGACCCATCGCTGCTCCCAGTAATGGGAATATATTCGGAATAAAAAGTCGTAATTTCAAACTGCGAATACGTGCAGAGAGCGAGAATTTTTGCTCCAAAGTATTGCTTAAGTGTCGAATTTGGAATGCTTGGGATATTTTGAAAACTGCATGGAAGGTTTGGGCAAAATGTGACGAACGCCGATTTCAGTAATTGGCATGTTTTCGGTACGTATGCTCCTATACGTATCGCCGCTCTCAGTAATTTGCATATTTTCGGTATAAAAAGTCGTAATTTCAAATTGAGACGGTGTTCCATTGCATGTACATAAAACCATATCTTGGGGAACTGGTATAGGTAAATATTTCACTGTTTTAACAATATGAGAAATGGGAAAGTGTTTAGGTTATTTAAAATTTCGCGGCCGAGTGATTGAGAATGGGGAGAGGGGAGGGGTTAGAAGGGTGGGGGAATTGGGTGGTGCAGGGGAAGGGTTGTGGGTGGAGGGCACTCTGGGTTGTGCAGGGGGAGGGTTGTTGGTGGAGGGAACTCTGGGTGGTGCTGGGGGAGGGTTGTGGGTGGAGCAGGGGAAGGGTTGTGGGTGGAGGGAACTCTTGGTGGTGCAGTGGGAGGGTTGTGGGTGGAGGGAACTCTGGGTGGAGCTGGGGGAGGGTTGTGGGTGGTAGGAATCTTCCCCACTCATCACCACCTTCTCCATTCTTCACCACTTTTCTTATCCTTCAACACCTTCCCTACCCTTCACCCCCTTCCCTACCCTTTACCACCTAATCAACTTTTCACCCCTTCCATTACTCTTAACAACCTTCCCTACCCTTCAGCCCCTTCCCTACCCATCACCATCTTAACTTCCCTTCACCGTCTTACCTACCGTTCACGCCTTCTGGTCACCACCTTGCCTACCCTTCATCTTTTTCCCTATCTTTCATAACCTTCCCCACCCTTTACCACCTTCCCAATCCTCACTATTTTCCCTAACCTTCACCACCTTCCCTACCCTTTGCCACCTTCCCATCCCTTCATCAATTTCCCTATCCTTCACCTCTTTTCTTACTTTACATCCCTCTCTGGTGCCTCTGTATCCCTCTCTGGTGCCTCTGCATCACTCTCATGAGCCTCTGCGTCACTCTCTTGAGACTCTGCATCACTCTCTTGAACCTCTGCATCCCTCTCTTGAGCCTCTGCATCACTCTCATCACTCTCTTGAGCCTCTGCATCACTCTCTTGATCCTCTGCATCACTCTCATAAGCCTCTGAATCACTCTCTTGAGCCTCTGCATCCCTCTCTTGAGCCTCTGCATCCCTCTCTTAAGCCTCTGCCTCTCTCGCTTAAGCCTCTGCATCACTCTCTCAAGCCTCTGCTTCCCTCTCCTGCGCCTCTGAATCCCTCATTTGTGCCTCTGCATCACTCTCTCGAGCCTCTGCATCACTCTCTTCATCCTCTGCATCCCTCTCTTGAGCATCTGCATCACTCTCTTGAGGCTCTGCATCACCCTCTTAAGCCTCTGCATCCCTCTCTTGAGCCTCTGCAACACTCTCTTCTGCCTCTACATCACTCTCTTAAGCCTCTGAATCCCTCTCTTGAGCCTCTCTTGGGCTCTCTGCACGTATTCGCAGTTTGAAATTACGACTTTTTATACCGAAAATATGCCAATTACTGAGAGCAGCGATGGGTCACATTTTACCCAAACCCTGCCTGCAGTTTTCAAAATATCCCAAACATCCCAAATTCGGCGCTTGAGCAATATTTTGGAGCCAAATTCTCGCTTTCTGAACGAATTCTCAGTTTGAAATTACGACTTTTTATACCGAATATATGCCAATTAGTGGGAGCGGCGATGGGTCACATTTTGCCCAAACACCCCCTGCAGTTTCAAATTATCACAAACATCTCAAATTCGACGCTTGAGCGATATTGAGGAACCAAATTCTGGCTATCTGCACGTATTCGCCGTTTGAAATTACGATTTTTTTGCCGAAAATATGCAATTACTGAGAGCGGCGATGGTCACATTTTGCCCAAACCCACCCTGCAGTTTTCAAAATAATCCCAAACACTTCAATTCGGCGCTTGAGCCATATTTTGGAGCCAAATTCTAATTCTCTGCACTTATTAGCAGTTTGAAATTACGAATTTTATACCGTAAATATGCCAATTACTAAGAGTGCCGATGGGTCACATTTTACCCAAACCCACCCTGAATTTTTAAAAATATCCCAAACATCCCAAATTCGACGCTTGAGCCATATTTTGGAGCCAATTTCTGGCTCTCTGCAGTTATTCGCAGTTTGAAAATACAACATTTTATACTGAAAATGTGCCAATTACTGAGAGCGGGGATGGGTCACATTTTGCTAAACCCCCGAGCAGTTTTCAAAATATCCCAAACATCCCAAATTCGACGCATGAGCCATATATTGGAGCCAAATTCTGGCTCTATGCATGTATTCGCCGTTTGAAATTGCGACATTTTATACCGAAAATATGCCAATTACTGAAAGCAGCGATGGATCACTTTTTATCCAAACCCTCCCTGCAGTTTTCAAAAAATGGCAAACATCCGAAATTCGACGTCTGAGCCATATTTTGGAGCCAAATTCTGGCTCTCTTTACGTATTCGCAGTTTGAATTTACGACTTTTAATATCGAAAAATATGCTATTACTGTGAGAGGCGATGGGACACATTTTGCCCAAGCCCCTATGTAGTTTTCAAAATATCCCAAACATCTCAAATTCGACCCTTGAGCCATATTTTGGAGCCAAATTCTGGCTCTCTGCACGTATTCGCAGATTGAAATTACGAATTTTTATACCGAAAATATACCAATTACTGAGAGCGGCGATGGGTCACTTTTTGCCCAAACTCACCCTGCAGTTTTCAAAATATCCCAAACACTCCAAATTCGACGCTTGAGCCATATTTTGGAGCCAAATTTTGGCTCTGTACACGAATTCGCAGTTTGAAATTACGACTTTTTATACCGGAAATATGCTAATTAATGAGACCGGCGATGGGTCACATTTTGCACAAACCCCACTGTAGTTTTTAAAATGTCCCAAACATCCAAAATCGACCTTTGAGCCATATTCTGGAGCCAAATTTAAGCTCTCTGCACGTATTCGCAGTGTGAAAATTACGACTTTTTATACCGAAAACATGCCAATTTCTGAAAGCGGCAATGGATTACATTTTGCCCAAACCCACCTTGCAGCTTTCAAAATTACCCAAACAACCCAAATTCAAAGCTTGAGACACATTTTGGAGCCAAATTCTCGCTCTCTGCACTTATTCGCAGTTTGAAATTACGAATTTTTATAACGAAATTATGCCAATTACTGAGAGCATCGATGGGTCACACTTTGCCCAAAACCCCCCTTGCAGATTTCAAAATATCCCAAACATCCAAAATTCGACGCTTGAACCATATTTAGGAGCCAATTTCTAGCTCTCTGCACGTATAAGTAGTTTGAAATAACGACTTTTTATTACGAAAATATGCCAATTACTGAGTGCAGAGATGGGTCACATTTTTTCCAAACCCCCCCTGCAGTTCTCAAAATATCCTAAACATCTCAAATTCGACCATTGAGCCATATTTTGAAGCCAAATTCTAGTTCTCTTCACGTATTCGTGCAGAGAGCACGAATCATAAAATTCGTTCTCTCTGCACGAATATGTGCAAAAAAGTGATTTTACCTATAGTAAAATCACTATTTTACCTACAGGTAAAATAGAGATTTTCTCACGTTTTTCATGTAGTGTCATTTAACGTAAATATTTCCGTTTTTACCAATATTTCGATACTACTTCATGTTTTCTCACGATATGTGATTTGGCCTGCAAATCTCAGAATTTAGCATAATATTGCATTTATAAGCAAGTTTTCTTGCATTTTGTTTTGTACTGTAAATCATTCAATTTAGCAATATTTTGACGTTTATCATACCCCCATTTTCTTTAAGTGATTTAAACAAAATATCATCGAATTCGGCAATATTTTGCAGTTTTTCCACGTTTTCTGAGAATTTTCAGTTTATTGTTGTTAATTCATTATATATACGAATAAAAATTATTCAAACACATAATTGATTAGAAATTAACCTTAAATACTTCATTTTCAATCAACTATTTGTTTCTCGTTAAAATACTGAGTAAGATATTGAAAAGGGAAGAAGTTCTGTTTTTATTGCATATATCGACGTTTCAGCCGGATTAGAGCGGTCTTACGTGTACGTCTTCCATCGGTAATATAAACGGAAAACGAGAAGCATTTAGTTAATTCTAATGAAAACACATTGATTTTTATCATTATTATTGGAAACAACATTTTCATGTGTCTTTTCTTGGATCTAAATAATACGAAACCTCGCTTTTGATTTGAAGTTAAAATATTCAAATTTTGTAAAATAGTGACTTTCTCACCTTTTTCACGTAGTGTGGTTTACGTAAATAAATACTATACGTTTTTACCAATATATTGATACTACTTCATGTTTTCTCACGATATGTGATTTGGCCTTCACATCTCAGAATTTCGCATAATATTGCATTTTTAAGCAAGTTTTCTTGCATATTGTTTTGTACTAAAAATTATTGAATTTAGCAATATTTTGACGTTTATCATCCCCCTTTTCTTTATGTGATTTAAACAAAATATCATCGAATTAGGCAATATTTTGCCGTTTTCCGCGTGTTTGAGAATTTTCAGTTTATTGTTATTATTTCTTTGTATGTATATGATAAAAATTATGTAAACACATAATTGATTAGAAATTAACCTTAAATGCTTCATACTCAATTAACTATTTGTTTCTCGTTAAAATACTGAGTAAGGTTTTGAAAAGGGGAGAAGCTCTATTTTTATTGCATATATCGACGTTTCAGCCGGATTAAAGCGGTTTTACGTTTACATCTTCCATCGGTAATATAAACGGAAAATCAGGAACATTTTAGTTAATTCTAATGCAAACACATTGATTTTATCATTTGCATTGGAAACAACATTGTCATATGTCTTTTCTTGGATCTAAATAATACGAAACATCGCCTTTTGATTTAAAGATAAAATCCTCAAATTTGGTAAAATAGTGATTTTTTTCACGTTTTTCATGTAGTATGATTTTACGTAAGTATATTCGTTTTTACCAATATTTCGATACTACTTCAGGTTTTCTCACAATATGTGATTTGGTCTTCAAATCTCAGAATCTCGCATAATATTGCTTTTTAAACAAGTTTTCTTGCATTTTGTTTCATACTAAAATCATCGAATTTAGCAATATTTTGACGTTTATCATCCCCTTTTCGTTTATGTGATATAAACAAAATATAATCGAATTAGGGAATATTTTGCCGTTTTTCCACGTTTTTTTCGAATTTTCAGTTTATTGTTATTAATTCATTAAATATACGATGAAAATGATGCAAACACATAACTGACTATGTGTTTGCACCTTAAATACTTCATTTTCAAACAACTACTTGTTTCTCGTTAAAATACTGAGTAAAATATTGTAAAGGGGAGAAGTTCTGTTTTTATTGCATATATCAACGTTTCTGCCGGATTAGAGCGGTTTTACGTGTACATCTTCCAACGGTAATATAAACAAAAAATCAGGAACATTTTAGTTAATTCTAATGCAAACACATTGATTTTTTTAATTTGTAACGGAAACAACATTGTCATATGTCTTTTCTTGTATCTAAATAATACGAAACCTCGCCTTATGATTTGAAGTTAATTCCTCAAATTTGGTAAAATAGTGACTTTTTTCACTTAGTGGGATTTTACGTAAATATATTCGTTTTACCAATATTTCGATACTACTTTAGTGTTTCTCACAATATGTGATTTGGCCTTCAAATCTCAGAATCTCGCATAATATTGCTTATTAAACAAGTTTTCTTGCGTTTTGTTTCGTACTAAAAATCATCGAATTTAGCAATATTTTGACGTTTATCATCCCCTTTTCCTTTATGTGATATAAACAAAATATAATCGAATTAGGTAATATTTTGCCGTTTTTCCACGTTTTTGAGAATTTTCAGTTTATTGTTAATAATTCATTAAATATTCGATAAAAATAATGCAAACACATAACTGATTATGTGTTTGCACCTTAAATACTTCATTTTCAAACAACTATTTGTTTCTCGTTAAAATACTGAGTAAAACATTGAAAAGGGGAGAAGTTCTATTTTTATTGCATATATCGACATTTCAGCCGAATTAGAGCGGTTTTACGTGTACATCTTCCATTGGTAATATAAACGGAAAATCAGGAACATTTTAGTTAATTCTAATGAAAACACATTGATTTTATCATTTGTATTTGAAACAACATTTTTATATTTCTTTTCTAGGATCTAAATAATACAAAACCTCGCTTTATGATTTTGGAGCCAAATTCTGGCTCTCTTCATGTATTCTCCTTTTGAAATTACGACTTTTTATACCGAAAATATGCCAATTACTGAGAGCGGCAAAGGGTCACATTTTCCCCAAACCCCTCTGCAGTTTTCAAAATATCCCAAACATCCCAAATTCGACCCTTGAGCCATATTTTTTAGCCAAATTCTGGCTCTCTGCACGTATTCGCAGTTTGAAATTATAACTTTTTATATCGAAAATATGCCAATTACTGAACGCTACGATGCGTCACATTTTGCCCAAACCCTCCCTGCAGTTTTCAAAATATCCCGAACATCCCAAATACGGCGCTTGAGCAATATTTTGGAGCAAAATTCTCGCTTTCTGCACGAATTCGTAGTTTGAAATTACGACTTTTTATACCGAATATATGCCAATTAGTGGGAGCGGCGATGAGTCACATTTTGCCCATACCCCCCACCCCCCCTGCAGTTTTCAAAATATCCCAAACATCCAAATTCGACCCTTGAGCCATTTTGGAGCCAAATTCTCGCTCTCTGCACATATACGCAGTTTGAAATTACGATTTTTATACCGAAAATATGCCAATACTGGAAGCGACGATGGGTCACATTTTGCCCAAACCACTCCTGCATTTTTCAAAATATCCCAAACATCCCAAATTCGACCTTGAGCATTTTTGGAGCCAAATTCTGGCTCTGCACGTATTCGCAGTTTGAAATTACAACTTTATACCAAAAATATGCCAATTATTGAACGCTGCGATGCTTCACATTTTGCCCAAACCCTCCCTGCAGTTTTCAAAATATCCCAAACATCCCAAATTCGACGCTTGAGCAATATTTTGGAGCCAAATTTCGCTCTTTGCACGTATTCGAAGTTTGAAATTAATACTTTTTATACCGAATATATGACAATTACTGGGAGCGGCGATGGGTCACATTTTGCCCAAACCCTCCCTGCAGTTTTCAAAATAATCCAAACATCCCAAATTTGACACTTGAGCCATATTTTGCAGCCAAATTCTGGGTCTCTGCACGTATTTGCAGTTTGAAATTACGAATTTTGTACCGAAAATATGCCAATTACTGAGAGCGGCGTTGGGTCACATTTTGCCCCCCCCCCCCCTGAAGTTTTCACAATATCCCAAACATCCCAAATTCGACGCTTGAGCCATATTTTGGAGGCAAATTCTACTCTCTGCACGTATTCGCCGTTTGAAATTACGAATTTTTACACTGAAAAATGCCAATTACTTAGAGCGGCGATGGGTCACATTTTGCCCAAACCCACCCTGCAGTTTTCAAAATATCCCAAACACTTCAGATTCGACGCTTGAGCCATATTTTGGAGCCAAATTCTGGCTCTCTGCACGTATTCGCAGTTTGAAATTACTTTTTATACCGAAAATAGGCCAATTACTGAGAGCAGCGATGGGTCACATTTTGCCCAAACCCCCCTGCAGTTTTCAAAATATCCCAAACATCCCAAATTCGGCGCTTGAGCAATATTTTGGAGCCAAATTCTCGCTTACTGCACGAATTCGCAGTTTGAAATTACGACTTTTTATACCGAATATATGCCAATTAGTGGGAGCGGCGATGGGTCACATTTTGCCCAAACACCCATTGCAGTTTCAAATTATCACAAACATCTCAAATTCCATGCTTGAGCCATATTTTGGAACCAAATTCTGGCTCTCTGCACGTATTCGCCGTTTGAAATTACGAATTTTATGCCGAAAATATGCCAATTACTGTGAGCTGCGATGGGTCACATTTTGCCCAAACCCACCCTGCAGTTTTCAAAATATCCCAAACACTTCAAATTCGGCGCTTGAGCCATATTTTGGAGCCAAATTCTAACTCTCTACACTTATTAGCAGTTTGAAATTACGTATTTTATACCGAAAATATGCCAATTACTGAGATCGCCGATGGGTTATTTTACCCAAACCCACCCTGCAGTTTTCAAAATATCCCAAACATCCGAAATTTGACGCTTGAGCAATATTTTGGAGCCAAATTCTGGCTCTTAGCACGTATTCGCAGTTTGAAATTACGACTTTTTATACGAAAGTATGCCAATTACTGAAAGCGGCGATGGATCACATTTTGCCAAAACCCACCCCTGCAGTTTTGAAAATATCCCAAACAACCCAAATTCAACGTTTGAGCAATATTTTGGAGCCAAATTCTGGCTGTCTGCACGTATTCGCAGTTTGATATTACGAATTTTTATACCGAAAATATACCAAATACTGAGAGCGGCGATGGGTTACATTTTGCACAAACCCCCTATGCAGTTTTCAAAATATCCAAAACATCCCAAATTCGACCCTTGAGCCATATTTTGAGGCCAAATTCTGGCTCTCTGCACGTATTCGCAGTTTGAAATTACGACTTTTTATACCGAAAATATGCTAATTACTGAGAGCAGAGATGGGTCACATTTTGCCCAAAACCTCCCTGCAGTTTTCAAAATATCCCAAACACCCAAATTCGACGATTGAGCCATGTTTTGGAGTCAAATTCTGGCTCTCTACATGTATTCGCCGTTTGAAATTACGACTTTTTATACCGAATATATGCAAAATTCTGAGAGCAGCGATGGGTTACATTTTGCCAAACCCCCCAGCAGTTTTCAAAATTTTCTAAACATCCCAAATTCGAGCCTTGAACCATTATTTTGGAGATAAATTCTGGCTCTCTGCGCGTATTCGCAGTTTGAAATTACGACTGTTTATACAGAAAATATGCCAATTACTGAGAGCAGCGATGGGTCACATTTTGCCCAAACCTACCCTGCAGTTTTCAAAAATCCCAGGCACTCTAAATTCGACACTTGAGCATTTTTGGAGCCAAATTCTGGCTCTGCACGAATTCGCACTTTGAAATTACGAATTTTATACCGAAAATATGCCAATTACTTAAAGCGGTGATAGGTCACATTTTCACAAACCCACCCTGCAGTTTTCAAAATATCGCAAACATCGCAAATCGACGCTTGAGCCATTTTTTGGAGCCAAATTCTGGGTCTGTGCACGTATTCGCAGTTTGAAATTACGAATTTTATACCGAAAATATGCCAATTACTGAGAGCGGCAATGTGTCAAATTTTGCTCAAACCCCCCTGCAGTATTCAAAATATCCCAAACATCCCAACTTCGGCGCTTGAGCAATATTTTGGAGCCAAATTCTCACTTTCTGCACGAATTCGCAGTTTGAAATGCCTGAATGGTAGCAACTAGTAACGTGGTGGCTAGAGAGAGTTAAAGCCACACCGACCTTCCTGGGAGAGTACCCTGGGCCGACAGTCTAGTAGCAGATCTATGGGAGTAGCAATCTTCTGGCTACAAACAATATATAATACACCCATGAACTGCATTGCTGGGGTGCAGATATAATAACCAGCTGGCGACCTTGTTAAGAAGAAGATAGAGAAGACAGGCGGGAAAGGAGTTCCTGCAACCTTTTTGTCTGGCAGGCAAGAATCAGAGAGGTTATGGTTATAAGGTAAGCCTGAGTCTTCCTTCACTCCTCCACGGGTCTAGGCCAGAACTGTTAACAGCAGTTTCCCAGTGTTTGACTGAAGGGCTTCTAGGGTGAATCAGTGGCACCCCCCCTTTTGTGGTGGAAGCAAAGACCTGTAGAGGTGGGCATTGTTGGTCCTCTCCTGTGTGACCAATGAGACTCCGGTGAATCGGGAGTCGGAGGGGCTGAGTATTCGGCCTTTTGAGCCCCTAGCAGCTGAGTGCTAGCAGACCCCGGCCCACCCCCCACGTGACAATATATGCAATAAAAACACAACTTCTCCCCTTTTCAATATTTTACTCAGTTTTATAACGAGAAACAAATAGTTGATTGAAAATGAAGTATTTATTATTAATTTCTAATCAATTATGTGTTTGCATCATTTTTATCGTACATATAATGAATTAATGACTTTAAACTGAAAATTCACAAAAACGTGGAAAAACGGCAAAATATTGCCTAATTCGATGATATTTTGTTTATATCACATCAAGGAAAAGGGGATGATAAACGTCAAAATATTGCTATATTCGATGATTTTTAGTACGAAACAAAATGAAAGAAAACTTGCTTAAAATGCAATATTATGCGAAATTCTGATATATAAAGGCCAATTCACATATCGTGATAATACATGAAATAGTATCGAAAAATTGTTAAAAACGAATATATTCACTTGAAGTCACACTACATAAAAAACGTGAACAAAATCGCTCTATTACCATATTTGAGGATTTTAACTTCAAACCATAAAGCGAGGTTTCGTATTATTTAGATCCTACAAAAGACAAATAAAAATGTTGTTTCCAATGCAAATATAAAAATCAATGTTTTCATTAGAATTAACTAAAATGTTCCAGATTTTCGTTTATATTACCGATGGAAGATGTACACGTAAAACCGCTCAATCGCAGAAACGTCGATATATGCAATAAAAACAGAACTTCTCCCCTTTCAATATCTTACTCAGTATTTTAACGAGAAACAAATAGTTGATTGAAAATGAAGTATTTAATGTTAATTTCTAATCATTATGTGTTTGCATCATTTTTATCGTATATAATGAATTATTAACAATAAACTGAAAATTCACAAAAACGTGAAAAAACGGCAAAATATTGCCTAATTCGATGATATTTTGTTTATATCACATGAAGGAAAAGGGGATGATAACGTCAAAATATTGCTATATTCGATGATTTTTAGTACGAAACAAAACAAGAATACTTGCTTAAAATGTAATATTAGCGAAATTCTGATATATAAGGCAAATAACATATCGTGATACTACATGAAATGGTATCGAAATATTGGTGAAAACGAATATATTACGTTAAGTCACACTACATAAAAACGTGAACAAAATCGCTCTATTACCATATTTGAGGATTTTAACTTCAAATCATAAAGCGAGGTTTCGTATTATTTAGATCCTAGAAAAGACATAAAATGTTGTTTCCAATACAAATGATAAAAATCAATATGTTTTCATTAGAATTAACTAAAATGTTCCAGATTTTTCGTTTATATTACCGATGGAAATGTACACGTAAAACCGCTCCAATCCGCAGAAACGTCGATATATGCAATAAAAACAGAACTTCTCCCTTTTAAATATCTTACTCAGTATTTTAACGAGAAACAAATAGTTGATTCAAAATGAAGTATTTAATGTTAATTTCTAATCATTATGTGTTTGCATCATTTTTATCGTATGTATAATGAATTATTACCAATAAACTGAAAATTCACAAAAACGTGGAAAAACGGCAAAATTTTGCCTAATTCGATGATATGTTTATATCACATGAAGGAAAAGGGGATGATAATCGTCAAAATATTGCTAAATTCAATGATTTTTAGTACAAAACAAAACGTAAGTAAACTTGCTTAAAATGTAATATTAAGCGAAATTCTCATATTTAAGGCCAAATCACATATCGTGAGAAAACATGAAGTATTATCGAAATATTGGTATAAATATTTATATTTACGTACAATCACACTACATGAAAAACGTGAAAAAAAATCGCTATATTACCAATTTGAGGATTTTAACTCAAATCAAAAGCGAGGTTCCATATTATTTACATCCTAGAAAAGACATAAAGATGTTGTTTCCAATACAAATGATAAAAATCAATGTGTTTTCATTAAAATACTCTGAAATTTCAGATTTTCCGTTTGTATTACCGATGGAAAATGTACACGTAAAACCGCTCTAATCCGGCTGAAACGTCGATATATGCAATAAAAACAGAAATTCTCGTTTTCAATATCTTACTCAGTTTTAACGAGAAACAAATAGTTGATTGAAAATGAAGTATTTAATGTTAATTTCTAATCAATTATGTGTTTGCATAATTTTTATAGTATATATAATGAATTATTAACAATAATCGGAAAATTCACAAAAACGTGGAAAAACGGCAAAATATTGCCTAATTCGATGCATATCACATAAAGGAAAAGGGGACGATAAACGTCAAAATATTGCTAAATTCAATGATTTTAGTACAAACAAAACGTAAAAAACTTGCTTAAAATGCAATATTAAGCGAAATTCTCAGATTTAAGGCCAAATCACATATCGTGAGAAAACATGAAGTATTATCGAAATATTGGTAAAATGAATATATTTACGTACAACACACTACATGAAAAACGTGAAAAAAAACGCTATATTACCATATTTGAGGATTTTAACTACAAATCATAAAGCGAGGTTCCATATTATTTAGATCCTAGAAAAGACATAAAAGATGTTGTTTCCAATACAAATGATAAAAATCAATGTGTTTTCATTAAAATACTCTAAAATATTTCTGATTTTCCGTTTATATTACCGATGGAAGATGTACACGTAAAACCGCTCTAATCCGGCTTAAACGTCGATATATGCAATAAAAACAGAACTTCTCGCATTTTCAATATCTTACTCAGTTTTTAACGTGAAACAAATAGTTGATTGAAAATGAAGTATTTAATGTTAATTTCTAATCAATTATGTGTTTGCATCATTTTTATCGTATATATAATGAATTATTAACAATAACTGAAAATTCACAAAAACGTGGAAAAACGGCAAAATATTGCCTAATTCGATGATATTTTGTTTATATCACATGAAGGAAAAGGATATGATAACGTCAAAATATTACTAATTCAATGATTCTTAGTAATAACAAAACGTAAGAAAACTTGCTTACAAATGCAATATTAAGCAAATTCAGATAAGGCAAATCACATATCGTGAGAAACATGAAGTATTTTCGAAATATTGGTATAAATGAATATATTACGTACAATCACACAACATGAAAAACGTGAAAAAAATCGCTCTATTACCAAATTTGAGGATTTTAACTTCAAATCATAAAGCGAGGTTCCGTATTATTTAGATCCTAGAAAAGACAAAATGTTGTTTCCAATACAAATGATAAAAATCAATGTGTTTTCATTAAAATACTAAATGTTCGTGATTTTCCGTTTTATTACCGATGGTATGTACACGTAAAACCGCTCCAATCCGGCTGAAACGTCGATATATGCAATAAAAACAGAACTTCTCCTTTTCAATATCTTACTCTGTTTTTAACGAGAAACAAAGAGTTGATTCAAAATGAAGTATTTAATGTTAATTTCTAATCAATTATGTGTTTGCATCATTTTTATCGTATATTTAATGAATTATTAACAATAAACTGAAAATTCACAAAAACGTGGAAAAACGGCAAAATATTGCCTAATTCAATGATATTTTGTTTATATCACATAAGGAAAGGGGATGAAATCGTCAAAATATTACTAATTCGATGATTTTTAGTATGAAACAAAATGCAAGAAAACTTGCTTAAAATGCAATATTATGCGAAATTCTGATATATAAAGGCCAATCACATATCGTGATACTACATGAAATAGTATCGATATATTGGTAAAAACTAATATATTCACGTTAAGTCAACTACATAAAAACGTGAAAAAATCGCTATATTACCAAATTTGAGGATTTTAACTTCAAATCATAAAGCGAAGTTCCATATTATACATCCTAGAAAAGACATTTAAAGATGTTGTTTCCAATACAAATGATAAAAATCAATGTGTTTTCATTAAAATACTCTGAATGTTCCTGATTTTCCGTTTGTATTACCGATGGAAAATGTACACGTAAAACCGCTCTAATCCGGCTGAAACGTCGATATATGCAATAAAAACAGAACTTCTCGCATTTTCAATATCTTACTCAGTTTTTTAACGTGAAACAAATAGTTGATTGAAAATGAAGTATTTAATGTTATTTTCTAATCAATTATGTGTTTGCATCATTTTTATCGTATATATAATGAATTAATACCAATAAACTGAAAATTCACAAAAACGTGGAAAACGGCAAAATATTGCCTAATTCGATGATATTTTGTTTAAATCACATAAGGGAAAGGGGATGACAAACGTCAAAATATTGCTAAATTCGATGATTTTTAGTACAAAACAAAATGCAAGAAAACTTGCTTAAAAATGAAATATATGCGAAATTCTGAGATATGAAGGCCAAATCAAATATCGTGAGAAAACATGTAGTATCGAAATATTGGTAAAAACGAATATATTACGTAAAGCGAAACTACATGAAAAACGTGAAAAAAGTCGCTATATTACCAAATTTGAGGATTTTAACGTCAAATCATAGAGCGAGGTTTCGTATTTTTTAGATCCTAGAAAAGACATATAAAGATGTTGTTTCCAATACAAATGATAGAAATCAATGTTTTTTCATTAGAATTAACTAAAATGTTCTTGATTTTCCTGAAATCCCTGAAATGAAATGAAATTCCTGAAAGAGAGGCTGAAGAGAATGATGCAGAGGCGTAAAAGAGTGATGCAGAGGCTGGGGAGAGTGATGCAGAGGCTCAAGAGAGTGATGCAGAGGATCAAGAGAGTGATGCAGAGGATCAAGAGAGTGTTGCAGAGGCTCAGCAGAGTGATGCAGAGGATCAAGAGAGTGATGCAGAGGCTCAAAAGAGTGATGCAGAGGCTTAAGAGAGTGATGCAGAGGCTCAAGAGAGGGATGCAGTGGCTTAAGCGTGTGATGCAAAAGCTCAAGAGAGGGATGCAGAGGCTCATAAGAGGATGCAGGAGTTCAAGAGAGAGATGCAAAGGCTCATGAAAGGGATGCAGAGGCTTAAGAAAGTGATGCAGTGGCTCAAAAGAGGGATGCAGAGGCTTATGAGGGTGATGCAGAGGCTCAAGAAAGTGGTGCAGAGGCTCAATAGAGGGATGCAGGGCTCAAGAGAGTGATGGAGAGGCTCAAGAGAGTGATTCAGAGGTTTACGGGAGTGATGCAGAGGCTTAAGAGAGTGATGCAGAGGCTTAAGAGAGTGATGCAGAGGCTCAAGAGAATGATGCCGAGGCTCAAAAGTGTGATGCAGAGGCTTAAGAGAGGAATGCAGAGGCTTAATACAGTGATGCAGAGGATCAAGAGAGTAATGCAGAGGATCAAGAGAGTGATGCAGAGGCTCAAGAGAGTGATGCAGAGGCTCAAGAGAATGATGCAGAGGCTCAAGAGAGCGATGCAGAGGCTTAAGAGAGGGATGCAGAGGTTTAAGAGAGTGATGCAAAGGCTCAAGAGAGTGATGCAGAGGCTCAAGAGAGGGATTCAGAGGCTCAAGAGATGGATGCAGTGGCTTAAGAGAGTGATGTAGAGTCTCAGGAGAGTGATGCAGAGGCTCGAGAGAGTGATGCAGAGGCTCAAAAGAGGGATTCAGAGAGGGATGAAGAGGCTGATGAGAGTGTTGCAGAGCTCAAGAGAGGGAAGCAGAGGCTCAAGAGAGTGATGCAGAGATTCAAGAGAGTTATGCAGAGGCTCAAGAGAGTGATGCAGAGGCTTACGAGAGTGATGCAGAGGCTCAAGAGAGGGATGTAGAGGCTCGAGAGAGTGATGCAGAAGCTCAAGAGAGTGATGCATAAGATCAAAAGAGTGATGCAGAGGCTGAATTGAGAGATGCAGAGGTTTAAAAAAGTGTTGCAGAGGCTCAAAATAGGATGCAGAGGCTTAAGAGGGTGATTCAGAGGCTCAAGAGAGTGATACAGAGGCTCAAGAGAGTGATGCAGAGGCTGAAGAGAGTGATGCAGAGGCTCACGAGAGTGATGCAGAGGATGAAGAGAGGGATGTAAAGGCTCAAGAGAGTGATGCAGAGGCTCAGAGAGTGATGCAGAGGCTCAAGAGAATGATGCAGAGGCTCAAGAGAGGGATGCAGAGGCTCAAGAGAATGATGAAGAGGATGAAGAGAGTGATGTAGAGGCTCAAGAGAGAGATGTTGACGCTCAAGAGAGTGATGCAGAAGCTCAAGAGAGTGATGCATAGGCTCAAGAGAGTAATGCAGGGGCTCAAGAGAGGGATGCAGAGGCTCAAGTGAGGGATGCAGAGGCACAAGAGAGGGATGCAGAGGCTTAAGAGAGTGATGCAGAGGCTCAAGAGAGGGATGCAGTGGCTTAAGCGTGTGATGCAAAAGCTCAAGAGAGGGATGCAGAGGCTCATAAGAGGATGCAGGAGTTCAAGAGAGAGAGCAAAGGCTCATGAAAGGGATGCAGAGGCTTAAGAAAGTGATGCAGTGGCTCAAAAGAGGGATGCAGAGGCTTATGAGGGTGATGCAGAGGCTCAAGAAAGTGGTGCAGAGGCTCAATAGAGGGATGCAGGGGCTCAAGAGAGTGATGGAGAGGCTCAAGAGAGTGATTCAGAGGTTTACGGGAGTGATGCAGAGGCTTAAGAGAGTGATGCAGAGGCCCAAGAGAGCGATGCAGAGGCTAAAGTGAGTGATGCAGAGGCTCAGAGAGTGATGCAGAGGATCAAGAGAGGAATGCAGAGGATTAAGATAGTGATGCAGAGGCTCATGAAAACACATTGATTTTTATCATTTGTACTGGAAAAAACATCTTTATATGTCTTTGCTAGGATCTAAATAATATGGAACCTCGCTCTGTGATTTGAAGATAAAATCCTCAAGTTTAGTAATATAGCGATTTTTTTATGTTTTTCATGTAGTGTGATTGTACGTAAATATATTCATTTTACCAATATTTCGATAATACTTCAGGTTCTCTCACGATATGTGATTTGGCCTTAAATCTGAGAATTTCGCATAATATTGCATTTTTAAGCAAGTTTTCTTGCGTTTTATTTTGTACAAAAAATCATTGAATTTAGCAATATGTTGACGTTTATCATCCTCTGTTCCTTTAGTGATTTAAACAAAATATCATCGAATTAGGCAATATTTTGCCGTTTTTCCACGTTTTGGTGAATTTTCAGTTTATTGGTATTAATTCATTAAATATACGATAAAATGATGCAAACATATAATTGATTAGAAAATACCCTTAAATACTTCATTTTCAATCAAATATTTGGTTCTCGGTAAAATACTGAGTAAGATATTGAAAAAGGGGAGAAGTTCTGTTTTTATTGCACATATCGACATTTCAGCCGGATTAGTGCGGTTTTACATGTACATCTTCCATCGGTAATATAAACGGAAATCAGGAATATTTTAGAGTATTTTAATGAAAACACATTGATTTTTATCATTTGTATTGGAAACAAGATCTTTATATGTCTTTTCTAGAATCTAAATAAAACGAAACCACGCTCTATGATTTGAAGTTAATATCCTCAAATATGGTAATAGAGCGATTTTGTTCACGTTTTTTATGTAGTGTGACTTCACGTGAATATATTCGTTTTTACTAATATTTCGATACTATTTCATGTAGTATCACGATATGTGATTTGGCCTTTAAATATCAGAATTTCGCATAATATTGCATTTTAAGCAAGTTTTCTTGCATTTTGTTTCGTACTAAAATCATCGAATATAGCAATATTTTGACGTTTATCATCCCCCTTTTCCTTTATGTGATATAAACAAAATATCATCGAATTAGGCAATATTTTGCCGTTTTCAACGTTTTTCTGAATTTCAGTTTATTGTTAATAATTCATTATGTCGATAAAAATGATGCAAACACATAATTGATTAAAAATTAACATTAAATACTTCATTTCAATTAACTATTTGTTTCTCGTAAAATACTGAGTAAGATATTGAAAAGGGGAGAAGTCTGTTTTTATTGCATATATCGACGTTTCAGCCGGATTAGAGCGAATTCACGTGTCCATCGTCCATCGGTAATATAAACGGAAAATCAGGAACATTTTAGTTAATTCTAATGAAAAACACATGATTTTTATCATTTGTATTGGAAACAACATTTTTATTTGTCTTTTCTAGGATCTAAATAATACGAACCTCGCTTTATGATTTGAAGTTAAAATCCTCAAATATGGTTATAGAGCGAATTTGTTCACGTTTTTTATGTAGTGTGACTTCACGTGAATATATTCGTTTTTACCAATATTTCGATACTATTTCATGTAGTATCACGATATGTGATTTCGCCTTTAAATATCAGAATTTCGCATAATATTGCTTTAAAGCAAGTTTTCTTGCATTTTGTTTCGTACTTAAAATCATCATATATAGCAATATTTTGACGTTTATCATCCCTTTTCCTTTAAGTGATTTAACATAATATCATCGAATTAGGCAATATTTTGCCGTTTTTCCACTTTTTGGTGAATTTTATGTTTATTGGTATTAATTCATTAATATACGATAAAAATGATGCAAACACATAATTGATTAGAAAATACCCTTAAATACTTCATTTTCAATCAAATATTTGATTCCCGGTAAAATACTGAGTAAGATATTGAAAAAGGGGAGAAGTTCTGTTTTTATTGCATATATCGACGTTTCAGCCGGATTAGAGCGGTTTACGTGTACATCTTCCATCGGTATATAAACGGAAAATCAGGAATATTTTAGAGTATTTAATGAAAACACATTGATTTTTATCACATTGGTTAATTCTAATGAAAACACATTGATTTTCACATTGATTGACTGCATCACTCTCTTAAGTCTCTGCATCATTTTGTTGGCCTCTGCATCACTCTCTTGAGCCTCTGCATCACTCTCTTAAGCCTCTGCATCACTCTCTTGAGCCTGAGCGTCATTCTCTTGATCCTCTGCATCACTCTCCTGAGCCTCTGCATCACTCTCTTGATCCTCTGCATCACTCTCTTGATCCTCTGCATCACTCTCTTGATCCTCTGCATCACTCTCTTGAGCCTCTGCATCACTCTCTTCAGCCTCTGCATCACTCTTTTACGCCTCTGCATCATTCTCTTCAGCCCCCCCATCACTCTCATGAGCCTCTGCATCACTCTCTTAAGCCTCTGCATCACTGTCTTGATTCTCTGCCTCACTCTCATGAGCCTCTGCGTCACTCTCTTAAGCCTCTGCATCCCACTCTTGACCCTCTGCAATCACTCTCTTGAGCCTATACATCCCTCTCTGGAGCCTCTGTATCCCACTCTTAAGCCTCTGCATCACTCTCATGAGCCTCTGCATCCCTCTTAGCCTCTGCAACACTTTCTTCAGCCTCTGCATCACTCTCCTGAGCCTTTGCATCCTCTCTAAGCCTCTGCATCACTCTTTTGAGCCTCTGCATCACTCTTTTGATCCTCTGCATCACTCTCATGAGCCTCTGCATCTCTCTCCAGAGCCTCTACATCACTCTCTTGAGCCTCTACAACACTCGCTTCAGCCTTTGCATCACTCCCGTAAACCTCTGAATCACTCTCATGAGCCTCTGCGTCACTCTCTAAGCCTCTGCATCCACTCTTGACCCTCTGCATCACTCTCTTGAGCTTATCATCCCTCTCTGGAGCCTCTGTATCCTCTCTTAAGCCTCTGCATCTCTCTCATGAGCCTCTGCATCCCTCTCTTTAGCCTCTGCAACACTCTCTTCAGCCTCTGCATCACTCTTCTGAGCCTTTGCATCCCTCTCTTAAGCCTCTGCATCACTCTTTTGAGCCTCTGCATCACTCTTTTGATCCTCTGCATCACTCTCATGAGCCTCTGCATCTCTCTCCAGAGCCTCTACATCACTCTCTTGAGCCTCTACAAACACTCGCTTCAGCCTTTGCATCACTCCCGTAAACCTCTGATCACTCTCTTGAGCCTCTCCATCACTCTCTTGAGCCCCTGCATCCCTCTATTGAGCCTCTGCACCACTTTCCTGAGCCTCTGCATCACCCTCCTAAGCCTCTGCATCCCTCTTTTGAGCCACTGCATCACTTTCTTAAGCCTCTGCATCCCTGTCATGAGCCTTTGCATCTCTCTCTTGAGCTCCTGCATCCTCTTATGAGCCTCTGCATCCCTCTCTTGAGCTTTTACATCACACGCCTAAGCCTCTGCATCCCTCTTTTGAGCCTCTGCATCACTCTTTTAAGCCTCTGCATCCCTTCTTGAGCTATTGCATCCCTCTCTTGAGCCTCTGCATCCCTCTCTTGAGCCTCTGCATCCCTCTCTTAGGCCTCTGCATCACTCTATTAAGCTTCTGCATCACTCTCGTAAACCTCTGAATCACTCTCTTGAGCCTCTGCATCCCACTCTTGAGCCTCTGCATCACTCTCTTCAACCTCTGCATCCCTCTCTTGAGCCTCTGCATCACTCTCTTGAGCCTATACATCCCTGTGTGGTGCCTCTGTATCCCTCTCTTAAGCCTCTGCATCACTCTCATGAGCCTCTGCGTCACTCTCTTGAGACTCTGCATCACTTTCCTGAGCCTCTGCATCCCTCTCTTAAGCCTCTGCAACACTCTTTTCAGCCTCTGCATCACTCTCTTGAGCCTCTGCATCCTTCTCCTAAGCCTCTGCATCACTCTCTTGAGCCTCTGCATCACTCTCTTGATCCTCTGCATCACTCTCTTGAGCCTCTGCATCACTCCTCCAGAGCCTCTACATCACTCTCTTGAGCCTCTACATCGCTCCCTTCAGCCTCTGCATCTCTCTCTTAATCCTCTGCATCCCTCTCTTGATCCTCTGCATCACTCTCTGGAGCCTCTGCATCCCTCTCTGGAGCCTCTGCAGCACTCTCTTGAGCCTCTGCATCACTCTCTTGAGCCTATACATCCCTCTTTGGGGCCTCATTATCCCTCTCTTAAGCCTCTGCATCACTCTCATGAGCCTCTGCGTCACTCTCTTGAGACTCTGCATCACTCTCGTGAGCCTCTGCATCCCTCTCTTAAGCCTCTGCAACACTCTCTTCAGCCTCTGCATCACTCTCTTGAGCCTTTTCATTCCTCTTTTTAAGCCTCTGCATCACTCGCTAGAGCCTCTGCATCCTTCTCTTGAACTCCTGCATCCCTCTCATGAGCCTCTGCATCCCTCTCTTGAGCCTTTGCATCACTCTCTTAATCCTCTGCATCCCTCTCTTGAGCCTCTGCATCACTCTCAAGAGCCTCTGCATCCCTCTCATGAGCCTCTGCATCCCTCCCTTGAGCCTCTGCATCCCCTCTCGTTGAATCCTCTGCATCCATCTCTTAAGCCTCTGCATCACTCCTGTAACCCTCTGAATCACCCTCTTGAGCCTCTCCATCACTCTCTTGAGCCTCTGGCATTACTTTCCTAAGCCTCTGCATCACTCTCGTAAGCCTCTGCATCACTCTCTTAAGCCTCTGCATCATTCCCGTAAACCTCTGAATCACTCCTTTGACCCTCTCCATCACTCTCTTGAGCCTATCCATCACTCTCCTGAGCCTCTGCATCACTCTCTTAAGCCTTTGCATCACTCTCGTAAGCCTCTGCATCACTCTCTTAAGCCTCTGCATCACTCCCTTAAACTTCTGAATTTCGCTCTTGACCCTCTCCCATCGCTCTCTTGAGCCTCTGCATCACTCGCTTGACCCTCGGCATCACTCTCTTAAGCCTCTTCATCCCTCTTTTCTGCCTCTGCATCCCTGTTCTTTAGCCTCTGCATACCTTTCATGAGCCTTGCATCTCTCTCTTGAACTCCTGCATCCCTCTTATAAGCCTCTGCATCACTCTCTTGAACCTCTGCATGACTCACTGTCAGCCTCTGCATCCCTCTCTTGAGCCTCTGCATCACTCTCTTAAGCCTCTGCATTCCCTCTCCTGTGCCTTTGCATCCCTCACTTGAGCCTCTGCATCCCTCTATTATGCCATTGCATCCCTCTCTTGAGCCTCTGCATCCCTCTCTTGACCGTCTGCATCCCTCTCTTAAGCCTCTGTATCACTTTCTTAAGCCTCTGCATCACTCTCATCAGCCTCTGAATCACTCTCTTGAGCCTCTGCATCACTCTCTTGAGCCTCTGCATCACTCTCTTCAGCCTCTGCATCACTCTCTTGAGCCTCTGCATCTCTCTCTTCAGCCTCTGCATCCCTCTCCTGAGCCTCTGCATCACTCTCTTCAGCCTATGCATCACTCTCCTTAAGCCTCTGCATCACTCTTTTAAGCCTCTGCATCATTCTCGTCAGCTTTTGCATCCCTCTCTTATGCCTCTGCATCACTCTCTTCAGCCTCTGCATCACTCTCATCAGCCTCTGCATCCCTCTCTCAAGACTCTGCATCATTCTCTTCAGCCTCTGCATTCCTCTGCTAACCCTCTGCATCACTCTCTTGAGCCTCTGCATCAATCTCTTAAGCCTCTGCATCACTCTCTTGATCCTCTGCTTCCCTCTCTTAAACTCCTACATCCCTCTCATGAGCCTCTGCATCCCTTTCCTTGAGCCTTTGCAACACTCTCTTAAGCCTCTGCATCTTTCTCTTGAGCCTCTGCATCACTCTCTTGAACTTCTGCGTCCCTCTCTTGTGCTCCTGCATCCCTCTCCTGAGCCTCTGCATCCTTCTCTTGAACCTCTGCGTCCCTCTCTTAAGGCTCTATATCACTCTCTTCAGCCTCTGCATCACTCTCCAGAGCCTCTGCATCCCCCTCTATTAAGCCTCTGCATCACTCTCTTAATCCTCTGCATCACTCTCTTGAGCCTCTGCATAAGTCTCTTGAGTCTCTGCATCACTCTCTTGAGCCTCTGCACCCCTCTCTTTAGCCTCTGCAACACTCACGTCAGCCACTGCATCACTCTCTAGAGCCTTTGCATCACTCTCTTAAGCCTCTGCATCCCTCTCTTAATCCTCTGCATCACTCTCTTGAGCCTCTGCATCATTCTCTTGAGCCCCTGCATCACTCTTTTGAGCCTCTGCATCACTCTCGTAAGCCTCTAAATCACTCTCTTGAGCCTCTGCATCCCACTCTTGAGCCTCTGCATCACTCTCTTCAACCTCTGCATCCCTCTCTTGAGCCTCTGCATCACTCTCTTGAACCTATACATCCCTGTGTGGTGCCTCTGTATCCCTCTCTTAAGCCTCTGCATCACTCTCATGAGCCTCTGCGTCACTCTCTTGAGACTCTGCATCACTTTCCTGAGCCTCTGCATCCCTCTCTTAAGCCTCTGCAACACTCTTTTCAGCCTCTGCATCACTCTCTTGAGCCTCTGCATCCCTCTCCTAAGCCTCTGCATCACTCTCTTGAGCCTCTGCATCACTCTCTTGATCCTCTGCATCACTCTCTTGAGCCTCTGCATCACTCTCCAGAGCCTCTACATCACTCTCTTGAGCCTCTACATCGCTCCCTTCAGCCTCTGCATCTCTCTCTTAATCCTCTGCATCCCTCTCTTGATCCTCTGCATCACTCTCTGGAGCCTCTGCATCCCTCTCTGGAGCCTCTGCAGCACTCTCTTGAGCCTCTGCATCATTCTCTTGAGCCTATACATCCCTCTTTGGTGCCTCATTATCCCTCTCTTAAGCCTCTGCATCACTCTCATGAGCCTCTGCGTCACTCTCTTGAGACTCTGCATCACTCTCGTGAGTCTCTGCATCCCTCTCTTAAGCCTCTGCAACACTCTCTTCAGCCTCTGCATCACTCTCTTGAGCCTTTTCATTCCTCTTTTAAGCCTCTGCATCACTCGCTAGAGCCTCTGCATCCTTCTCTTGAACTCCTGCATCCCTCTCATGAGCCTCTGCATCCCTCTCTTGAGCCTTTGCATCACTCTCTTAATCCTCTGCATCCCTCTCTTGAGCCTCTGCATCACTCTCAAGAGCCTCTGCATCCCTCTCATGAGCCTCTGCATCCCTCCCTTGAGCCTCTGCATCCCTCTCTTGATCCTCTGCATCCATCTCTTAAGCCTCTGCATCACTCCTGTAACCCTCTGAATCACCCTCTTGAGCCTCTCCATCACTCTCTTGAGCCTCTGCATTACTTTCCTAAGCCTCTGCATCACTCTCGTAAGCCTCTGCATCACTCTCTTAAGCCTCTGCATCATTCCCGTAAACCTCTGAATCACTCCTTTGACCCTCTCCATCACTCTCTTGAGCCTCTCCATCACTCTCCTGAGCCTCTGCATCACTCTCTTAAGCCTTTGCATCACTCTCGTAAGCCTCTGCATCACTCTCTTAAGCCTCTGCATCACTCCCTTAAACTTCTGAATCTCGCTCATGACCCTCTCCATCGCTCTCTTGAGCCTCTGCATCACTCGCTTGAGCCTCTGCATCACTCTCTTAAGCCTCTTCATCCCTCTTTTGTGCCTCTGCATCCCTTTCTTTAGCCTCTGCATACCTTTCATGAGCCTTTGCATCTCTCTCTTGAACTCCTGCATCCCTCTTATAAGCCTCTGCATCACTCTCTTGAACCTCTGCATGACTCACTTCAGCCTCTGCATCCCTCTCTTGAGCCTCTGCATCACTCTCTTAAGCCTCTGCATCCCTCTCCTGTGCCTTTGCATCCCTCACTTGAGCCTCTGCATCCCTCTATTATGCCATTGCATCCCTCTCTTGAGCCTCTGCATCCCTCTCTTGACCGTCTGCATCCCTCTCTTAAGCCTCTGTATCACTTTCTTAAGCCTCTGCATCACTCTCATCAGCCTCTGAATCACTCTCTTGAGCCTCTGCATCACTCTCTTCAGCCTCTGCATCACTCTCTTGAGCCTCTGCATCACTCTCTTGAGCCTCTGCATCTCTCTCTTCAGCCTCTGCATCCCTCTCCTGAGCCTCTGCATCACTCTCTTCAGCCTATGCATCACTCTCCTTAAGCCTCTGCATCACTCTTTTAAGCCTCTGCATCATTCTCGTCAGCTTTTGCATCCCTCTCTTATGCCTCTGCATCACTCTCTTCAGCCTCTGCATCACTCTCATCAGCCTCTGCATCCCTCTCTCAAGACTCTGCATCATTCTCTTCAGCCTCTGCATTCCTCTGCTAAGCCTCTGCATCACTCTCTTGAGCCTCTGCATCAATCTCTTAAGCCTCTGCATCACTCTCTTGATCCTCTGCTTCCCTCTCTTAAACTCCTACATCCCTCTCATGAGCCTCTGCATCCCTTTCCTTGAGCCTTTGCAACACTCTCTTAAGCCTCTGCATCTTTCTCTTGAGCCTCTGCATCACTCTCATGAGCCTCTGCATCCCTCTCTTGAGCTTCTGCGTCCCTCTCTTGTGCTCCTGCATCCCTCTCCTGAGCCTCTGCATCCTTCTCTTGAACCTCTGCGTCCCTCTCTTAAGGCTCTATATCACTCTCTTCAGCCTCTGCATCACTCTCCAGAGCCTCTGCATCCCCCTCTATTAAGCCTCTGCATCACTCTCTTAATCCTCTGCATCACTCTCTTGAGCCTCTGCATAACTCTCTTGAGTCTCTGCATCACTCTCTTGAGCCTCTGCATCCCGCTCATTAGCCTCTGCAACACTCACGTCAGCCACTGCATCACTCTCTAGAGCCTTTGCATCACTCTCTTAAGCCTCTGCATCCCTCTCTTAATCCTCTGCATCACTCTCTTGAGCCTCTGCATCATTCTCTTGAGCCCCTGCATCACTCTTTTGAGCCTCTGCATCACTCTCTTAATCCTCTGCATCTCTCTCCTGAGCCTCTGCATCACTCTCTTTATCCTCTGCATCACTCTCGTGATCCTCTGAATCACTCTTTTGATCCTCTGCATCACTCTCCTGAGCCTCTGCATCACTCTCTTGAGCCTCTGCATCACTCTTTTACGCCTCTGCATCATTCTCTTCAGCCTCTGCATCACTCTCATGAGCCTCTGCATCACTCTCTTAAGCCTCTGCATCACTCTCTTGATCCTCTGCATCACTCTCGTGATTCTCTGCATCACTCTTTTACGCCTCTGCATCATTCTCTTCAGCCTCTGCATCACTCTCATGAGCCTCTGCATCACGCTCCTAAGCCTCTGCATCCCACTCTCGACCTTCTGCATCACTCTCTTCAGCCTATGCATCCCTGTCTTGAGCCTCTGCATCACTCTCTTGAGCCTCTACATCCCTCTCTGGAGCCTCTGTATCCCTCTCTTAAGCCTCTGCATCACTCTCATGAGCCTCTGCATCACTCTCTTTAGACTCTGCATCACTCTCATGAGCCTCTGCATCCCTCCCTAAAGCCTCTGCATCCCTCTCTTGGGCCTCTGCATCACTCTCTTGATCCTCTGCATCACTCTCATAAGCCTCTGCATCACTCTCCAGAGCCTTTACATCACTCTCTTGAGCCTCTACATCACTCGCTTCAGTCTCTGCATCACTCTCTTAATCCTCTGCATCCCTTTCTTGATCCTCTGCATCACTCTCTTGAGCCTCTGCATCACTCAATTTAGCCTCCGCATCACTCTCTTGGGCCTCTGCATCACTCTCTTAAGCCTCTGCATCACTCCCGTAAACCTCTGAATCACTCTCTTGAGCCTCTCCATCACTCTCTTGAGCCCCTGCATCCCTCTATTGAGCCTCTGCACCACTTTCTTGAGCCTCTGCATCACCCTCCTAAGCCTCTGCATCCCTCTTTTGAGCCACTGCATCACTTTCTTAAGCCTCTGCATCCCTTTAATGAGCTTTTGCATCTCTCTCTTGAACTCCTGCATCCCTCTTATGAGCCTATGCATCCCTCTCTTGAGATTTTGCATCACACGCTCAAGCCTCTGGATCCCTCTCTTGAGCCTCTGCATCACTCTCTTAAGCCTCTGCATCCCTCTCTTGTGCCTCTGCAATCCCTCACTTGAGCCTCTGCATCCCTCTCTAGAGCTATTGCATCCCTCTCCTGAGCCTCTGCATCACTCTCTTCAACCTCTGCATTCCTCTCTTGAGCCTCTGCATCACTCTCTTGAGCCTATACATCCCTCTCTGGTGCCTCAGTATCCCTCTCTGGTGACTCTGCATCACTCTCATGAGCCTCTGCGTCACTTTCCTGAGACTCTGCATCACTCTCTTGAACCTCTGCATCCCTCTCTTAAGCCTCTGCAAAACTCTCTTTAGCCTCTGCATCACTCTCTTGAGCCTCTGCATCACTCTCTTGATCCTCTGCATCACTCGCTTGAGCCTTTGCATCACTCTCCAGAGCCTCTGCATCACTCTCTTGAGCCTCTACATCACTCGCTTCAGCCTCTGCATCACTCTCTTAATCCGCTGCATCCCTCTCATGATCCTCTGCATCACTCTCTTGAGCCTCTGCATCATCCTCTTTAGCCTCTGCATCCCTCTCTTAAGCCTCTACATCATTCTCTTGAGCCTCTGCATCACTCTCTTGAGCCCCTGCATCACTCTCTTAAGCCTCTGCATCTCTCTCTTCAGCCTCTGCATCACTCTCTGGAGCCTCTGCATCCCTCTCTGGAGCCTCAGCATCCCTCTCTTGAGCCTCTGCAGCACTCTCTTCAGCCTCTTCATCATTCTCTTGAGCCTCTGCATCCTTTTTTTAAGCCTCTACATCACTCTCTTGAGCCTTTGCATTCCTTTATTAAGCCTCTGCATCACTCTCTAGAGCCTCTGCATCCTTCTCCTGAACTCCATCATCCCTCTCATGAGCCTCTGCATCCCTCTCTTGAGCCTTTGCATCACTCTCTTAAGCCTCTGCATCCCTCTCTTGAGCCTCTGCATCACTCTCAAGAGCCTCTGCATCCTTCTCTTGTGCCTCTTCATCCCTCACTTGAGCCTCTGCATCCCTCTCATGAGCCTCTGCATCCCTCCCTTGAACCTCTGCATCCCTCTCTTAAGCCTCTGCATCCGTCTCTTAAGCCTCTGCATCACACTCTTAAGCCTCTGCATCACTCCTGTAAACCTCTGAATCACTCTCTTGAGCCTCACCATCACTCTCTTGAGCTTCTGCATCACTCTCTTAAGCCTCTGCATCACTCTCGCAAGCCTCTGCATCACTCTCTTATGCCTCTGCATCATTCCTGAAAACCTCTGAATCACTCTCTTGAGCCTCTCATCACTCTCATGAGCCTCTCCATCACTCTCATCAGCCTCTGCATCCCTCTCTTAAGCCTCTGCATCATTCTCTTCAGCCTCTGCATCCCTCTCTCAAGCCTCTGCATCATTCTCTTCAGCCTCTGCATTCCTCTCCTAAGCCTCTGCATCACTCTCATGAGCCTCTGCATCAATCTCTTAAGCCTCTGCATCACTCTCTTGATCCTCTGCTTCCCTCTCTTAAACTCCTACATCCCTCTCATGAGCCTCTGCATCCCTTACCTTGAGCCTTTGCAACACTCTCTTAAACCTCTGCATCTCTCTCATAAGCCTCTGCATCACTCTCATGAGCCTCTGCATCCCTCTCTTGAGCCTCTGCATCCCTTTCTTGTGCCCCTGCATCCCTCTCTTGAGCCTCTGCATCCTTCTCTTGAACCTCTGCGTCCCTCTCTTAAGGCTCTACATCACTCTCCTAAGCCTCAGCATCACTCTCTTTAGCCTCTGCATAACTCTCTTGAATCTCTGCATCACTCTCTTGAGCCTCTGCATCCCTCTCTTTAGCCCCTGCAACACTCACTTCAGTCACTGCATCACTCTCTAGAGCCTCTGCATCACTCTCTTAAGCCTCTGCATCCCTCTCTTAATCCTCTGCATCACTCTCTTAAGCCTCTGAATCCCTCTCTTGAGCCTCTGCATCACTCTCTGGAGCCTCTGCATCACTCTCTTGATCCTCTGCATCATTCTCTTGAGCCTTTGCATGACTCTTTTAAGCCTCTGCATCACTCTCTAGAGCCTCTGCATCACTCTTTTCAGCTTCTGCATCACTCTCTAAAGCCTCTGCTTTCCCTCTCCTGATCCATAGCATCACTCTCTTGAACCTCTGCATCCCTCTCTTGAGCCCCTGCATCCCTCTCTTGACCTCTGCATCCCTCTCTTGAGCCTCTGCATCCCTCTCTTAAGCCTCTGCATCACTCTCGTAAGCCTCTGCATCACTCTCGTAAGCCTCTGAATCACTCTCTTGAGCCTCTGCATCCCTCTCTTGAACTCCTGCAACCCTCTCATGAGCCTCTGCATCCTTCTCTTGAGCCTCTGCATCCCTCTCTTGAGCCTCTGCATCCCTCTCTTGAGCCTCTGAATCCCTCTCTTAAGCCTATGCAACACTCTCTTATGCCTCTGCCTCACTCTCTTAAGCCTCTGAATCACTCTCTTGAGCGTCTGCATCACTCTCTTGAGCCCCTGCATCCCTCTCTTGAGCCTCTGCATCACTCTCTTGAGCCTCTCCATCATCACCCTCTTAAGCTTCTGCATCACTCTCTTGAGCCTCTGCATCCCTCTCCTAAGCCTCTGCCTCACTCTCTTAAGCCTCTGCATCACTCTCATAAGCCTCTGAATCACTCTCTTGAGCCTCTGCATCCCTCGCTTGAGCCTCTGCATCCCTCTCTTGAACCTCGGCATCCCTCTCTTAAGCCTCTGCATCCCTCTCTTAAGCCTCTGCATCACTCTCTAGAGCCTCTGCATCCCTCTCTTCAGCATCTGCATCACTCTCTCAAGCCTCTGCTACCCTTTCTTGATCCTCTGCATCACTCCCTTGAGCCTCTGCATCACTCTCTTGATCCTCTGCATCACTCTCATAAGCCTCTGAATCACTCTCGTGAGCCTCTGCATCCCTCTCCTAAGCCTCTGCCTCACTCTCGTAAGCCTCTGCATCACTCTCGTAAGCCTCTGAATCACTCTCTTGAGCCTCTGCATCCCTCTCTTGAGCCTCTGCAACACTCTCTTCAGACTCTGCATCACTCTCTTAAGCCTCTAAATCCCTCTCTTTATGCCTCTGCATAACTCTCTCGAGCCTCTGAATCACTCTCTTGAACCTCTGCATCACTCTCATAAGCCTCTGAATCACTCTCTTGAGCCTCTACATCCCTCTCTTGAGCCTCTGCATCCCTCTCTTAAGCCTCTGCCTCTCTCGCTTAAGCCTCTGCATCACTCACTCAAGCCTCTGCTTCCCTCTCTTGAGCCTCTGAATCCCTCTTTTGTGCCTCTGCATCACTCTCTCGAGCCTCTGCATCACTCTCTTCATCCTCTGCATCCCTCTCTTGAGCATCTGCATCACTCTCTTGAGGCTCTGCATCACCCTCTTAAGCCTCTGCATTCCTCTCTTGAGTCTCTGCAACACTCTCTTCTGCCTCTACATCACTCTCTTAAGCCTCTGAATCCCTCTCTTGAGCCTCTCTTGGGCTCTCTGCACGTATTCGCAGTTTGAAATTACGACTTTTTATACCGAAAATATGCCAATTACTGAGAGCAGCGATGGGTCACATTTTACCCAAACCCTCCCTGCAGTTTTCAAAATATCCCAAACATCCTAAATTCGGCGCTTGAGCAATATTTTGGAGCCAAATTCTCGCTTTCTGCACGAATTCTCAGTTTGAAATTACGACTTTTTATACCGAATATATGTCAGTTAGTTGGAGCGGCGATGGGTCACATTTTGCCCAAACACCCCCTGCAGTTTCAAATTATCACAAACATCTCAAATTCGACGCTTGAGCGATATTGAGGAACCAAATTCTGGCTATCTGCACGTATTCGCCGTTTGAAATTACGAATTTTTTGCCGAAAATATGCCAATTACTGAGAGCTGCGTTGGGTCACATTTTGCCCAAACCCACCCTGCAGTTTTCAAAATATCCCAAACACTTCAAATTCGGCGCTTGAGCCATATTTTGGAGCCAAATTCTAATTCTCTGCACTTATTAGCAGTTTGAAATTACGAATTTTATACCGTAAATATGCCAATTACTGAGAGTGCCGATGGGTCACATTTTACCCAAACCTACCCTGCATTTTTAACAATATCCCAAACATCCCAAATTCGACGCTTGAGCCATATATTGCAGCCAAATTCTGGCTCTCTGCATGTATTCGCCGTTTGAAATTGCGACATTTTATACCGAAAATATGCCAATTACTGAAAGCAGCGATGGATCACTTTTTATCCAAACACTCCCTGCAGTTTTCAAACTATCCCAAATATCCCAAATTCGACGCTTGAGCCATATTTTGGAGCCAAATTCTCGCTCTCTGCACTTATTCGCAGTTTGAAATTAAGACTTTTTATACCAAAAATATGCCAATTAATGCGGCGAAGGGTCACATTTTGCCTAATCCCCCCCCCCCCTGCAGTTTTAAAAAAATCGCAAACATCCGAAATTCGACGTCTGAGCCATATTTTGGAGCCAAATTCTGGCTCTCTTTACGTATTCGCCGATTGAAATTACGAATTTTTATACCGAAAATATATCAATTACTGAGAGCAGCGATGGGTCACATTTTGCCCAAACTTACCCTGCAGTTTTCAAAATATCCCAAACACTCCAAATTCGACGCTTGAGCCATATTTTGGAGCCAAATTTTAGCTCTCTGCACGTATTCGCAGTGTGAAATTACGACTTTTTATACCAACAACATGCCAATTACTGAAAGCGGCAATGGATTACATTTTGCCCAAACCCTCCTTGCAGCTTTCAAAATATCCCAAACATCCCAAATTCAAAGCTTGAGCCACATTTTGGAGCCAAATTCTCGCTCTCTGCACTTATTCGCAGTTTGAAATTACGAATTTTTATACCGAAATTATGCCAATTACTGAGAGCATCGATGGGTCACACTTTGCCCAAAACCCCCCTTGCAGATTTCAAAATATCCCAAACATCCAAAATTCGACGCTTGAACCATATTTAGGAGCCAATTTCTAGTTCTCTGCACGTATAAGTAGTTTGAAATAACGACTTTTTATTACGAAAATATGCCAATTACTGAGTGCGGAGATGGGTCACATTTTTTCCAAACCCCCCCTGCAGTTCTCAAAATATCCTAAACATCTCAAATTCGACCATTGAGCCATATTTTGAAGCCAAATTCTGGCTCTCTTCACGTATTCGTGCAGAGAGCACGAATCATAAAATTCGTTCTCTCTGCACGAATATGTGCAAAAAAGTGATTTTACCTATAGGTAAAATCACTATTTTACCTACAGGTAAAATAGAGATTTTCTCACGTTTTTCATGTAGTGTGATTTAACGTAAATATATTCGTTTTTACCAATATTTCGATACTACTTCATGTTTTCTCACGATATGTGATTTGGCCTGCAAATCTCAGAATTTAGCATAATATTGCATTTATAAGCAAGTTTTCTTGCATTTTGTTTTGTACTGTAAATCATTCAATTTAGCAATATTTTGACGTTTATCATCCCCCTTTTTCTTTAAGTGATTTAAACAAAATATCATCGAATTCGGCAATATTTTGCCGTTTTTCCATGTTTCTGAGAATTTTCAGTTTATTGTTATTAATTCATTATATATACGAATAAAAATTATTCAAACACATAATTGATTAGAAATTAACCTTAAATACTTCATTTTCAATCAACTATTTGTTTCTCGTTAAAATACTGAGTAAGATATTGAAAAGGGGAGAAGTTCTGTTTTTATTGCATATATCGACGTTTCAGCCGGATTAGAGCGGTCTTACGTGTACGTCTTCCATCGGTAATATAAACGGAAAATCAGGAACATTTTAGTTAATTCTAATGCAAACACATTGATTTTTATCATTTGCATTGGAAACAACATTGTCATATGTCTTTTCTTGGATCTAAATAATACGAAACCTCGCCTTATGATTTAAAGATAAAATCCTCAAACTTGGTAAAATAGTGATTTTTTTCACGTTTTTCATGTAGTGTGATTTTACGTAAGTATATTCGTTTTTACCAATATTTCGATACTACTTAAGGTTTTCTCACAATATGTGATTTGGTCTTCAAATCTCAGAATCTCGCATAATATTGCCTTTTAAACAAGTTTTCTTGCATTTTCTTTCATACTAAAAATCATCGAATTTAGCAATATTTTGACGTTTATCATCCCCTTTTCCTTTATGTGATATAAACAAAATATAATCGAATTAGGGAATATTTTGCCGTTTTTCCACGTTTTTTCGAATTTTCAGTTTATTGTTATGAATTCATTAAATATACGATGAAAATGATGCAAACACATAACTGATTATGTGTTTGCACCTTAAATACTTCATTTTCAAACAACTACTTGTTTCTCGTTAAAATACTGAGTAAAATATTGTAAAGGGGAGAAGTTCTGTTTTTATTGCATATATCAACGTTTCTGCCGGATTAGAGCGGTTTTACGTGTACATCTTCCAACGGTAATATAAACGAAAAATCAGGAACATTTTAGTTAATTCTAATGCAAACACATTGATTTTTTTAATTTGTATCGGAAACAACATTGTCATGTGTCTTTTCTTGGATCTAAATAATGCGAAACCTCGATTTATGATTTGAAGTTAATTCTTCAAATTTGGTAAAATAGTGACTTTTTTCACGTAGTGGGATTTTACGTAAATATATTCGTTTTACCAATATTTCGATACTACTTTATGTTTTCTCACAATATGTGATTTGGCCTTCAAATCTCAGAATCTCGCATAATATTGCTTTTTAAACAAGTTTTCTTGCGTTTTGTTTCGTACTAAAAATCATCGAATTTAGCAATATTTTGACGTTTATCATCCCCTTTTCCTTTTATAAACAAAATATAATCGAATTAGGTAATATTTTGCCGTTTTTCCACGTTTTTGAGAATTTTCAGTTTATTGTTAATAATTCATAAAATATTCGATAAAATGATGCAAACACATAACTGATTATGTGTTTGCACCTTAAATACTTCATTTTCAAACAACTATTTGTTTCTCGTTAAAATACTGAGTAAAACATTGAAAAGGGGAGAAGTTCTGTTTTTATTGCATATATCGATATTTCAGCCGAATTAGAGCGGTTTTACGTGTACATCTTTCATTGGTAATATAAACGGAAAATCAGGTACATTTTAGTTAATTCTAATGAAAACACGTTGATTTTATCATTTGTATTTGAAACAATATTTATATATTTCTTTTCTAGGATCTAAATAATACAAAACCTCGCTTTATGATTTTGGAGCCAAATTCTGGCTCTCTACATGTATTCTCCTTTTGAAATTACGACTTTTTATACCGAAAATATGCCAATTACTGAGAGCGGCAAAGGGTCACATTTTCCCCAAACCCCTCTGCAGTTTTCCAAATATCCCAAACATCCCAAATTTGACCCTTGATCCATATTTTTTAGCCAAATTCTGGCTCTCTGCACGTATTCGCAGTTTGAAATTACAACTTTTTATATCGAAAATATGCCAATTACTGAACGCTACGATGCGTCACATTTTGCCCAAACCCTCCCTGCAGTTTTCAAAATATCCCAAACATCCCAAATACGGCGCTTGAGCAATATTTTGGAGCCAAATTCTCGCTTTCTGCACGAATTCGCAGTTTGAAATTACGACTTTTTATACCGAATATATGCCAATTAGTGGGAGCGGCGATGAGTCACATTTTGCCCCTCCCCACCCCCCTTTGCAGTTTTCAAAATATCCCAAACATCCTAAATTCGACCCTTGAGCCATATTTTGGAGCCAAATTCTCGCTCTCTGCACGTATTCGCAGTTTGAAATTACGACTTTTTTATACCGAAAATATGCCAAATACTGGAAGCGACGATGGGTCACATTTTGCCCAAACCCACTCCTGCATTTTTCAAAATATCCCAAACATCCCAAATTCGACCCTTGAGCCATTTTTGGAGCCAAATTCTGGCTCAGTGCACGTATTCGCAGTTTGAAATTACAACTATTTATACCAAAAATATGCCAATTATTGAACGCTGCGATGCGTCACATTTTGCCCAAACCATCCCTGCAGTTTTCAAAATATCCCAAACATCCCAAATTCGACGCTTGCGCAATATTTTGGAGCCAAATTCTCGCTCTCTGCACGTATTCGCAGTTTGAAATTTCGACTTTTTTATACCGAAAATATGCCAAATACTGGAAGCGACGATGCTTCACATTTTGCCCAAACCCTCCCTTCAGTTTTCAAAATATCCCAAACATCCCAAATTCGACGCTTGAGCAATATTTTTGAGCCAAATTCTTGCTCTTTGCACGTATTCGAAGTTTGAAATTAATACTTTTTATACCGAATATATGACAATTACTGGGAGCGGCGATGGGTCACATTTTGCCCAAACCCTTTTCTGCAGTTTTCAAAATAATCCAAACATCCCAAATTTGACACTTGAGCCATATTTTGCAGCCAAATTCTGGGTCTCTGCACGTATTTGCAGTTTGAAATTACGAATTTTGTACCGAAAATATGCCAATTACTGAGAGCGGCGTTGGGTCTCATTTTGCCCAAACCCCCCCTGAAGTTTTCAAAATATCTCAAACATCCCAAATTCGACGCTTGAGCCATATTTAGGAGGCAAATTCTGACTCTCTGCACGTATTCGCTGTTTGAAATTACGAATTTTTACACTGAAAAATGCCAATTACTGAGAGCGGCGATGGGTCACATTTTGCCCAAACCCACCCTGTAGTTTTCAAAATAACCCAAACACTTCAGATTCGACGCTTGAGCAATATTTTGGAGCCAAATTCTAGCTGTCTGCACGTATTCGCAGTTTGATATTACGAATTTTTATACCGAAAATATACCAAATTCTGAGAGCTGCGATGGGTTACATTTTGCCTAAACCCCCCTCTGCAGTTTTCAAAATATCCAAAACATACCAAATTCGACCCTTGAGCCATATTTTGGGGCCAAATTCTGGCTCTCTGCACGTATTCGCAGTTTGAAATTACGACTTTTTATACCGAAAATATGCCAATTACTGAGAGCAGAGATGGGTCACATTTTGCCCAAAACCTCCCTGCAGTTTTCAAAATATCCCAAACATCCCAAATTTGACGATTGAGCCATGTTTTGGAGTCAAATTCTGGCTCTCTACATGTATTCGAAGATTGAAATTACGACTTTTTATACCGAATATATGCAAAATTCTGAGAGCAGCGATGGGTCACATTTTGCCCAAACCCCCAAGCAGTTTTCAAAATTTTCTAAACATCCCAAATTCGACCCTTGAACCATTATTTTGGAGATAAATTCTGGCTCTCTGCACGTATTCGCAGTTTGAAATTACGACTGTTTATACAGAAAATATGCATATTACTGAAAGCGGCGATGGATCACATTTTGCCTAAACCCTCCCTGCAGGTTTTAAAATATCCCAGTCATCCCAAATTCGACGCTTGAGTCATATTTTGGAGGCAAATTCTGGTTGTCAGCACGTTTTCGCCTTTGTAAATTACGACTTTATATACCGAAAATTACGGAGAGCCGCGTTTGGTTACATTTTGCCTAATCCCACCCTGCAGTTTTCAAAATATCCCAAACACTCCAAATTCGGTGTTTGAGCTATATTGTGGAGCCAAATTCTGGCTCTGTGCACGTATTCGCAGTTTGAAATTACGAATTTTATACCGTAAATATGTTAATTACTGAGAGCAGCGAAGGGTCACATTTTGCCCAAACCCACCCTGCAGTTTTGAAAATATCCCAAACATCCCAAATTTGACGCTTGAGCAATATTTTGGAACCAAATTCTGGGTGTCTGCACGTATTCGCAGTTTGAAATTACGACTTTTATACCGAAAATATGCCAATTACTGAGAGCAGCGATGGGTCACATTTTGCCCAAACCTACCCTGCAGTTTTCAAAATATCCCAGGCACTCTAAATTCGACACTTGAGCAATTTTTTGGAGCCAAATTCTGGCTCTGTGCACGTATTCGCACTTTGAAATTACGAATTTTATACCGAAAATATGCCAATTACTTAAAGCGGTGATAGGTCACATTTTTCACAAACCCACCCTGCAGTTTTCAAAATATCGCAAACATCGCAAAATCGACGCTTGAGCCATATTTTGGAGCCAAATTCTGGGTCTGTGCACGTATTCGCAGTTTGAAATTACGAATTTTATACCGAAAATATGCCAATTACTGAGAGCGGCAATGTGTCACATTTTGCTCAAACCCCCCCTGCAGTTTTCAAAATATCCCAAACATCCCAACTTCGGGGCTTGAGCAATATTTTGGAGCCAAATTCTCGCTTTCTGCACGAATTCGCAGTTTGAAATGCCTGAATGATAGCAACTAGTAACGTGGTGGCTAGAGAGAGGTAAAGCCACACAGACCTTCTTGGGAGAGTACCCTGGGCCGACAGTCTAGTAGCAGATCTATGGGAGTAGCAATCTTCTGGCTACAAACAATATATAATACACCCACTGAACTGCATTGCTGGGGTGCAGATATAATAACCCAGCTGGCGACCTTGTTTAGAAGAAGATAGAGAAGACAGGCGGGAAAGGAGTTCCTGCAACCTTTTTGTCTGGCAGGCATCAGGGAGGTTATGGTTATAAGGTAAGCCTGAGTCTTCCTTCACTCCTCCACGGGTCTAGGCCAGAACTGTTAACAGCAGTTTCCCAGTGTTTGACTGAAGGGCTTCTAGGGTGAATCAGTGGCACCCCCCCCTTTTGTGGTGGAAGCAAAGACCTGTAGAGGTGGGCATTGTTGGTCCTCTCCTGTGTGACCAATGAGACTCCGGTGAATCCCGGGAGTCGGAGGGGCTGAGTATTCGGCCTTTTGAGCCCCTAGCAGCTGAGTGCTAGCAGAGCCCCGGCCCACCCCCCACGTGACAATATATGCAATAAAAACAGAACTTCTCGCATTTTCAATATCTTACTCAGTTTTTTAACGTGAAACAAATAGTTGATTGAAAATTAAGTATTTAATGTTATTTTCTAATCAATTATGTGTTTGCATCATTTTTATCGTATATATAATGAATCAATACCAATAAACTGAAAATTCACAAAAACGTGGAAAACGGCAAAATATTGCCTAATTCGATGATATTTTGTTTAAATCACATAAGGGAAAGGGGATGACAAACGTCAAAATATTGCTAAATTCGATGATTTTTAGTACAAAACAAAATGCAAGAAAACTTGCTTAAAAATGAAATATATGCGAAATTCTGAGATATGAAGGCCAAATCAAATATCGTGAGAAAACATGTAGTATTAGTAAAAACGAATATATTTACGTAAAGCGACACTACATGAAAAACATGAAAAAAGTCGTTATATTACCAAATTTGAGGATTTTAACGTCAAATCATAGAGCGAGGTTTCGTATTTTTTAGATCCTAGAAAAGACGTATAAAGATGTTGTTTCCAATACAAATGATAAAAATCAATGTGTTTTCATTAGAATCAACTAAAGTGTTCCTGATTTTCCAATTATATTACCGATGAAAGATGTACACGTAAAACCGCTCTAATCCGGCTGAAACGTCGATATGCAGAAGGATGCAGAGGCTCAGGAGAGGGATGCAGGAGCACAAGATAGGGACGCAGAAGCTCAAGACAGGGATGCAGAGGCTCATGAGAGTGATGCAGAGGCTCAAGAGAAAGATGCAGAGGCTTAAGAGAGTGTTGCAAAGGCTCAAGGAAAGGGATGCAGAGGCTCATGAGAGGGATGTAGGAGTTTAAGAGAGGGAAGCAGAGGATCAAGAGAGTGATGCAGAGGCTTAAGTGATTGATGCAGAGGCTCAAGAGAGTGATGCAGGGGCTTAGGAGAGGAATGCAGAGGCTGAAGAGAATGATGCAGAGGCTTGAGAGAGGGATGCAGAGGCTGAAGAGAATGATGCAAAGGCTTAAGAGAGGGATGCAGAGGCTGATGAGAGTGATGCAGAGGGTCATGAGAGTGATGCAGAGGCTTAAGAGAGGGATGCAAAAGCTGACGAGAATGATGCAGAGGCTTAAAAGAGTGATGCAGAGGCTTAAGGAGAGTGAAGCATAGGCTGAAGAGAGTGATGCAGAGGCTCAGGAGAGGGATGCAGAGGATGAAGAGAGTGATGCAGAGGCTCAAGAGAGTGATGCAGAGGCTGAAGAGAGTGATGCAGAGGCTCAAGAGAGGGATGCAGAGGCTCAAGAGAGTGATTCAGAGGCTGATGAGAGTGATGCAGAGGCTTAAGAAAGTGATGCAGAGGCTTAAGAGAGGGATGCAGACGGACAAGAGAGGGATGCAGAGGCTCAAGAGAGGGATGCAATGGCATAATAGAGGGATGCAGAGGCTGAAGTGAGGGATGCAGAGGCACAGGAGAGGGATGCAGAGGCTTAAGAGAGTGATGCAGAGGCTCAAGAGAGGGATGCAGAGGCTGAAGTGAGTCATGCAGAGGCTCAAGAGAGTGATGCAGAGGCTTATAAGAGGGATGCAGGAGTTCAAGAGAGTGATGCAAAGGCTCATGAAAGGGATGCAGAGGCTTAAGAAAGTGATGCAGAGGCTCAAAAGAGGGATGAAGAGGCTTAAGAGGGTGATGCAGAGGCTCAAGCGAGTGATACAGAGGCTCAAGAGAGCGATGGAGAGGGTCAAGAGAGAGATTCAGAAGTTTAAGGGAGTGATGCAGAGGCTTAGGAGAGTGATGCAGAGGCTTACGAGAATGATGCAGAGGCTTAAGAGAGTGATGCAGAGGCTCAAGAGAGTGATGGAGAGGCTCAAGAGAGTGATGGAGAGGCTCAAGAGAGTGATTCAGAGGTTTACGGGAATGATGCAGAGGCTTAAGAAAGTGATGCAGAGGCTTACGAGAGTGATGCAGAGGCTTAAGAGAGTGATGCAGAGGCTCAAGAGACTGATGGAGAGGCTCAAGAGAGTGATTCAGAGGTTTACAGGAGTGATGCAGAGGCTTAAGAGAGTGATGCAGAGGTCTTAAGAGATGGATGCAGAGGCTCAAGATAGGGATGCAGAGGCTCAAGGGAGGGATGCAGAGGCTCAAGAGAGGAATGCAGAGGCTCAAGTGAGAGATGAAGTGGCACAAGAGAGGGATGCAGAGGCTCTTGAGAGTGATGCAGAGGCTCAAGAGAGGGATGCAGAGGATTAAGAGAGTGATGCAGAGGTCTTAAGAGACGGATGCAGAGGCTCAAGATAGGGATGCAGAGGCTCAAGGGAGGGATGCAGAGGCTCAAGAGAGGAATGCAGAGGCTCAAGTGAGAGATGAAGTGGCACAAGAGAGGGATGCAGAGGCTCAAGAGAGGGATGCAGAGGCTCAAGAGAGGGATGCAGAGGCTCAAGGGAGGGATGCAGAGGCTCAAGAGAGGAATGCAGAGGCTAAAGTGAGGGATGAAGTGGCACAAGAGAGGGATGCAGAGGCTCTTGAGAGAGATGCAGAGGCTCTAGAGAGTGATGCAGAGGCTTAATAGAGGAATGCAAAGGCTCAAGAGAGTGATGCAGAGGCTGAAGAGAGTGTTGCAGAGGCTTAAGAGAGGGATGCAGAGGCTCAAGAGAGTGATGCAGAGGCTTAAGAGAGGGATACAGAGGCACCAGAGAGGGATGTATAGGCTCAAGAGAGTGATGCAGAGGCTCAAGAGAGGGATGCAGAGGCTCAAGAGAATGATGAAGAGGCTCAAGAGAGTGCTGCAGAGGCTCAAGAGAGGGATGCTGAGGCTCCAGAGAGGGATGCAGAGGCTGAAGAGAGTGATGCAGAAGCTGAAGAGAGAGATGCAGAGTCTTAAGAGAGTGATGCAGGGGCTCATGAGAGTGATGCAGAGGCTCAAGAGAATGATGTACAGGCTTAAGAGAGGGATGCAGAGGCTCAAGAGAATGATGCAAAGGCTCAAGAGAGTGATGCAGAGGATTAAGAGAGTGATGCAGAGGCTCAAGAGAGGGATGCAGAGGCTTAAGAGAGGGATGCAAAAGCTGACGAGAATGATGCAGAGGCTTAAGGAGAGTGATGCATAGGCTGAAGAGAGTGATGCAGAGGCTCAGTAGAGGGATGCAGAGGATGAAGAGAGTGATGCAGAGGCTACAGAGAGTGATGCAGAGGCTGAAGAGAGTGATGCAGAGGCTCAAGAGAGGGATGCAGAGGCTCAAGAGAGTGATTCAGAGGCTGATGAGAGTGATGCAGAGGCTTAAGAAAGTGATGCAGAGGCTTAAGAGAGGGATGCAGGATACCCTTCACCTTCCCAACTCTTCACTGCCTTCCCTAAGAGCAGGGAGGGTTGTGGGTGGAGGGAACACTGGGTGGTGCAGGGGGAGGGTTGTGGGTGGAGGGAACTCTGGGTGGTGCTGGGGGAGGGTTGTTGGCAGAGGGAACTCTGGGTGGTGCAGGGAAAGGTTGTGGGTGGAGGGAACTCTGGGTGGTGCAGGGGGAGGGTTGTGGGTGGAGGGAACTCTGGGTGGTGCAGGGAAAGGGTTATGGGTGGAGGGAACTCTGGGTGGTGCAGGGGAAGGGTTATGGGTGGAGGGAACTCTGGGTGGTGCAGGGGAAGGGTTGTGGGTGGAGGGAACTCTGGGTGGTGCAGGGGGAGGGTTGCGGGTGGAGGGAACTCTGGGTGGTGCTGGGGGAGGGTTGTTGGTAGAGGGAACTCTGGGTGGTGCAGGGAAAGGGTTGTGGGTGGAGGGAACTCTGGGTGGTGCAGGGGGAGGGTTGTGGGTGGAGGGAACTCTGGGTGGAGCAGGGGGAGGGTTGATGGTGGAGGGAACTCTGGGTGGTGCAGGGAAAGGGTTATGGGTGGAGGGAACTCTGGGTGGTGCAGGGGAAGGGTTGTGGGTGGAGGGAACTCTGGGTGGTGCAGGGGGAGGGTTGTTGGCAGAGGGAACTCTGGGTGGTGCAGGGAAAGGTTGTGGGTGGAGGGAACTCTGGGTGGTGCAGGGGGAGGGTTGTGGGTGGAGGGAACTCTGGGTGGTGCTGGGGGAGGGTTGTTGGCAGAGGGAACTCTGGGTGGTGCAGGGAAAGGTTGTGGGTGGAGGGAACTCTGGGTGGTGCAGGGGGAGGGTTGTGGGTGGAGGGAACTCTGGGTGGTGCAGGGAAAGGGTTATGGGTGGAGGGAACTCTGGGTGGTGCAGGGGAAGGGTTATGGGTGGGGGGAACTCTGGGTGGTGCAGGGGAAGGGTTGTGGGTGGAGGGAACTCTGGGTGGTGCAGGGGGAGGGTTGCGGGTGGAGGGAACTCTGGGTGGTGCTGGGGGAGGGTTGTTGGTAGAGGGAACTCTGGGTGGTGCAGGGAAAGGGTTGTGGGTGGAGGGAACTCTGGGTGGTGCAGGGGGAGGGTTGTGGGTGGAGGGAACTCTGGGTGGAGCAGGGGGAGGGTTGATGGTGGAGGGAACTCTGGGTGGTGCAGGGAAAGGGTTATGGGTGGAGGGAACTCTGGGTGGTGCAGGGGAAGGGTTGTGGGTGGAGGGAACTCTGGGTGGTGCTGGGGGAGGGTTGTGGGTGGAGGGAACTCTGGGTGTTGCTGGGGGAGGGTTGTGGGTGGAGAGAACTCTGGGTGGTGGAGGGGAAGGGTTGCGGGTGGAGGGAATTCTGGGTGGTGCAGGGGAAGGGTTGTGGGTGGAGGGAACTCTGGGTGGAGCAGGGGGGAGGATTGTTGGTGGACGGAACTCTGGGTGGTGGTGGGGGAGGGTTGTGGGTGGAGGGAATTCTGGGTGGTGCAGGGGAAGGGTTGTGGGTGAAGGGAACTCTGGGTGGAGCAGGGGGAGGGTTGTTGGTGGAGGGAACTCTGGGTAGTGCAGGGGGAGGGTTGTAGGTGGAGGGAACTCTGGGTGGAGCTGGGGGAGGGTTGTGGGTGGAGGGAACTCTGCGTGGTGCTGGGGGAGGGTTGTGGGTGGTGGGAACTCTGGGTGGTGCTGGGGGAGGGTTGTGGGTGGAGGGAACTCTGGGTGGTGCAGTGGGAGGGTTGTGGGTGGAGAGAACTCTGGGGGGAGCTGGGGGAGGGTTGTGGGTGGTAGGAATCTTCCCCACCTTTCACCACCTTCTCCACACTTCACCACTTTTCTTATCCTTCAACACCTTCCCTACCCTTCACCCCCTTCCCTACCCTTTACCACCTAATCAACTTTTCACCCCTTCCATTACTCTTAACAACCTTTCCTCCCTTTCACCCCCTTCCCTACCCATCACCATCTTAACTTCCCTTCACCATCTTACCTACCGTTCACGCCTTCTGGTCACCACCTTGCCTACCCTTCACCTTCTTCCCTATCTTTCATAACCTTCCCCACCCTTCACCACCTTCCCAACCCTCACTATTTTCCCTAACCTTCACCAACTTTCCTACCCATCACGTCCTTTCCAACAATTCACAACTTTTCTTACCCTTCACCACCTTCCCTACCCATCCACACCTTCCCTACCCTTCCCTCGTCCCTACCCCTTCACCACTTAATAAATCCTTAACTGCCGTCTCAACACTTCATAACCTTCCCTTCACAACCTTCCTTACCCTTCACCACCTTTCCTACCCTTCGCCACCTTCCTATCTCTTCATCAACTTCCTTACCCTTCACATCTTTCCTTACCTTACTCCATCTTATCGACCCTACACCACCTTGCTAACCCTTCCACACCTTCCCTACTCCTCAATACCTTCCTAACCCTTCACCACCTTCCCAACCCTTCACCACCTTCCATTCCCTTCACCACCTTCCATTCCCTTCACCACCTTCCCTTCCCTTCACAACTTTCCTTACCCTTCACAACCTTCCCTACCCTTCACAATTTTCCCAACCCTTCTTCACTTTCGCTACCCTCCATCAACTTCCCAACCCTTCACCACCTTTCCTACCCTTAACCATCTTCCCTATCCTTCACAACCTTCCCTTCCCTTCCCTTCACGACCTTCACTAACTACCCTACATCTCATCATCTCTTCCTATCACCCCCCTACCCGTCACCACTTACCCTACTCTTCACAATCTTCTTCACCCTTCACCACCTTCTCTACCCTTCACCACCTTCGATACCCTTCACCACCTTCCCAACCCTTTACCACCTAATCACCCCTTGACCCTTTTCTTACCCTTCTCAACTTTCCCTACCGTTCACATACTTCCCTACCCGTCACTATCTTCCCTACCCTTCACCACCTTACCTACCCTTCACCCCCTTACCTACCCTTCACTATCTTCCCCATCCTTCACCACCTTACCTACCCTTTCCCACCTTCCCTACCCTTCACAACCTTCCTTTTCCCTTCACCACCTTCCCTACCTTTCCCCACCATCTCTTCTCTTCACCATATTCCCTACCCTTTACCATATTCACCTGCCCTCACTACCTTCCCTGCAGTCAGTACGATCCCTACCCTTCACCCCCTTCCCTACCCTTCACCACCTAGTCAACCCTTCACCACATTCCCTACACTTCACCAACTTCACAACGCTTCACCATATTCCCTACCCTTCACCACGTTCCCAATCCTTCACCACCTTCCCTATCTTTCAGAACCTTTCCTACCCTTCAACACCTAAGCAACCCTTCACCACGTTCCCAATCCTTCACCACCTTCCCTATCTTTCAGAACCTTCCCTACCCTTCACCACCTTCCCTACCATTCACTACCTTCCCTACCATTCACTACGTTCCCTAACTTTCACAACCATCCGTACCCTTCATCAACTTCCCTCCCATTCACGACCTTTTCTGCCCTTCAAAACTTTCCGTACCATTCTCCACCTTCCCTATCCTTCACCACCTTCCCTACCCTTCACCACCTTCCCTACCCTTCACCACCTTCCCTACCCTTCACCACCTTCCCTACCCTTCACCACCTTCTCTACCCTTCACCTGCTCTTCACCATAGGCCCAATAGGTCGACTTTGTCCATGTCTCTTTCCTAAGACCCAGGATACTGCCCCTCAGACGTGGATAGATAGATAGTGATACGGACATCCTTATCCTTAAAGCTATTTCACACTGCAGTAATACGAATCTTCCTTGACTTTGTAGGTGGTGGTCATGTCCCAGTTTCACAAAGCACTTGTGCCGTGCATAAACACTTCAAGCCCAACTATGAAACACTGCCAACCTCGCTAAATTTTATCCATCTGTGATATTGGCTTTATTTGTATATGTTTACCCATCATGGTATATAGAATTATTTCTATATTTTTGTGTATTAATTTATTTATTCAATAGTTCCTGATTCAAAATGAATTAGAAAATGAATAAGTTCATTAATTTATTTATGTTGATGACTGGGTTGGTGATGGTAGGGATGGTGCAAATGTGGATGACAAGCCAGGAAGCGGAGAGACATACCCACCTGCATCTCCTTCGGCTACAGGTTATTGAGTGGCACAAGAACTAATATAGCCTCCTTCACCTGCTGAGGCAGCTGGCCATCTTCCTCCACCTCCTCCCGCCTGGGATTAGCTGTGATGAATCGCTGCTCGACGGTGACGTGGAGCTGGAGCCTTTCTGGGATAGTGTGCCCTTCGTGGGCACATTCCTGCGGCACCAGCAGACTCTCCGGCTGGTGAGGGGTCTGAAGGACTTCCTGGTGCAGGCCGGAGAGGTGCCTGCAGCACAGCCTATTGCAATCTGGAGTCGTTGGGAAATTCTCCCAATTTCTTTGGCTATCTTAATATTTTTGTTTATTAATGCCTGGCCACGACGTGTGGCCCGTCCTCGGGACCGTGACTGCATCAGTGTACAGCACAAATTTGCTCTCACCGCTCCCACAACCCTCTGAGCCATGACATGATACCACAACCCTGGGAACAACTCTCTGAGCCACGACATGATGCCACAACCCTGGGAACAACCCTCTGAGCCACGACATGATGCCACAACCCTGGGAACAACCCGCTGAGCCACGACATGCCACAACCCTGGGAACAACCCTCTGAGCCACGACATGATGCCACAACCCTGGGAACAACCCTCTGAGCCACGACATGATGCCAGAACCCTGGGAACAACCAGCTGAGCCACGACATGATGCCACAACCCTGGGAACAACCCGCTGAGCCACGACATGATGCCACAACCCTGGGAACAACCCGCTGAGCCACGACATGATGCCACAACCCTGGGAACAACCCTCTGAGCCACGATCTCAGGATAGAGAACCATCAGTAGAAAGTGCCAAGTAATTAAGACAATATAGCATTGAAAGGAATCAGGATAAGAATTTGGGATGGGACTGAAGGATGGAATGGTGCCCAACCACTTGGAGGGTCGGGGATTGAACGACGACCTGCATGGAAGGAGACCGTCGCTATACCGTCCACCCCAAGTGGTTGGGCACACAGCGGGGAAGAAGCACGAGTGATTGACAATTGTGGGAGCAGCAGTGACGGCTGCCAAGGTACTGTGTCATGATGAAAAGTGTTGTCGATGGTTTCGTTTGGCCAAAGTGGCTGTGTGTGTGTGTGTGTGTGTGTGTGTACTCACCTAGTTGTACTTGCGGGGGTTGAGCTCTGGCTCTTTGGTCCCGCCTCTCAACTGTCAATCAACTGGTTTACATAATCCTGAGCCTACTGGGCTCTATCATATCTACATTTGAAACTGTGTATGGAGTCAGCCTCCACCACATCACTGCCTAATGCATTCCATTTGTTAAATACTCTGACACTGAAAAGTTCTTTCTAACCTCCCTCTGACTCAGTTGGGTACTCAGTTTTCACCTGTGTCCCCTTGTTCATGTTCCATCTGTGTTAAATAGTTTATCTTTATCTACCCCTGTCAATTCCTCTGAGAATTTTGTAAGTAGTGATCATGTCTCCGCTTACTCTTCTGTCTTCCACTGTCGTGAGGTGCATTTCGCGCAGCCTTTTCTCGTAAATTGTGCCTTTTTATTTCTGGGACTAGCCTAGTGGCATACCTCTGAATTTTTTCAAGCTTCGTCTTGCGCTTGACAAAGTACAGGCTCCATGCTGGGGCCGCATACTCCAGGATTGGTCATACATATGTAGCATATATGACTGTCCCGGCGTCTTCAGGAAGAAGACGCCGGGAATCGAGCCCCGGTCAACAAGATTACGTGTACAGCGTGCTCTCCACTCAGCCACTAGCATCTACTCTGTGTGCGGATTTTTATGTGGGCTTCAGGAAACAGGTTTGGTGTTATATCAACTCCTAGATCTTTCCTCACTGCCTAGTTTCGTAATCTTACATTTTCTCGGGTTGAACTTTAGTAGCCATTTGTTGGACCATTCATTCAGTTTGTCTAGGTCATCATGTAGCCTCGTACTATCTTCCTCCGTCCTTTCCTCCTCATAATTTTTGCATCATTAGCAAACAATGTGAGGAACGATTCTATATCCTTCGGGAGATCATTTACATTTTTTTTGAGATATATACAAGAGTTGTTACATTCTTGTACAGCCACTAGTACGCGTACATATATCAGAAACAGTGCAGGCCAACGACTGAACCCTTTGAGACTCCACTGGATCCTTGTCAATCTGAGGTCCCACCACAGAATGTCCAACCACTTGAGGGTGGATGGTAGAGCGACGGTCTCGCGTTATGTAGGTCAGCGTTCAGTCCCCGACCGTCCAAGTGGTTGGGCACCATTCCTTTCTCCCGTCCCATCCCTACATTCCTGAACCTTATCCAGACCCCTTCCAAGTGCTATATAGTCGTGGTGGCGTTGCGTTTTCTTCTGATAATTCCCTTCCCCATTACAGAGTGGACGCTGGTGGCTGAGTGGAGAGCACGCTGGGCACGTAATCCTGTGCACCGGGGTTTTAGTCCCGGCGTCTGCGAGAAACAAACGAGACAGAGTTTCTTTCACCCTGATGCTCCTGTTACCTAGCAGTAAATTGGTTCCTGGGAGATAAAGTTGTTACGGGCTGCTTCTTTTGTGTGTGTGTGTGTGTGTTTGATAAAAATGGTTAGTAGTTAGTAACAGCTGATCGATTGACAGTTAAGAGGCTGCCGAACGAGCAGTGCTCATCCCCCGCAAGCACAACTTGGTGAGTACAACTAGGTGAATACAGACCAGATGAAAAAACAAATCTTGTAGCCAATTACTGCCACTATATTATGAGGCAACAATTGAACAGTTTGTTAGCATATAAATGCGTCATTGCCTCTCACATTAGCAATGGTCTCATTGACACCAAATTGCAACTGCAAATTTCCAATGTTATTCCTCCCTCTCTTGAGCCTCTGCATCATTCTCCTAAGCCTCTGCATCACTATCTTGTGCTTCTCTCTCTAGAGAGAAGATCTCTATCTAGGAGATCTCTATCTTGATCACTCTCTTAAGCCTCTGCATCACTCCCGTAAACCTCAGAATCACTCTCTTGAGCCTCTCCATCACTCTCTTGAGCCCCTGCATCCCTCTATTGAGCCTCTGCACCACTTTCCTGAGCCTCTGCATCACCCTCCTAAGCCTCTGCATCCCTCTTTTGAGCTACTGCATCACTTTCTTAAGCCTCTGCATCCCTGTCATGAGCCTTTGCATCTCTCTCTTGAGTTCCTGCATCCCTCTTATGAGCCTCTGCATCCCTCTCTTGAGCTTTTGCATCACACGCCTAAGCCTCTGCATCCCTCTCTTGAGCCTCTGCATTACTCTCTTAAGCCTCTGCATCCCTTCTTGAGCTATTGCATCCCTCTCTTGAGCCTCTGCATCCCTCTCTTGAGCCTCTGCATCCCTCTCTTAAGCCTCTGCATCACTCTATTAAGCTTCTGCATCACTCTCGTAAGCCTCTAAATCACTCTCTTGAGCCTCTGCATCCCACTCTTGAGCCTCTGCATCACTCTCTTCAACCTCTGCATCCCTCTCTTGAGCCTCTGCATCACTCTCTTAAGCCTCTGCATCACTCTCGTAAGCCTCTGCATCACTCTCTTAAGCCTCAGCATCATTCGCGTAAACCTCTGAATCACTCTCTTGAGCCTCTCCATCACTCTCTTGAGCCTCTCCATCACTCTCCTGAGCCTCTGCATCACTCTCTTAAGCCTCTGCATCACTCTCGTAAGCCTCTGCATCACTCTCTTAAGCCTCTGCATCACTCCCTTAAACTTCTGAATCTCTCTCTTGACCCTCTCCATCGCTCTCTTGAGCCTCTGCATCACTCGCTTGAGCCTCTGCATCACCCTCTTAAGCCTCTGCATCCCTCTTTTGTGAATCTGCATCACTTTCTTAAGCCTCTGCACCCCTTTCATGAGCCTTTGCATCTCCCTCTTGAACTCCTGCATCCCTCATATAAGCCTCTGCATCACTCTCTTGAGCCTCTGCATGACTCACTTCAGCCTCTGCATCCCTCTCTTGAGCCTCTGCATCCCTCACTTGAGCCTCTGCATCCCTCTATTATGCCATTGCATCCCTCACTTGAGCCTCTGCATCCCTCTCTTGACCGTCTGCATCCCTCTCTTAAGCCTCTGCATAACTTTCTTAAGCCTCTGCATCACTCTCATTGGCCTCTGAATCACTCTCTTGAGCCTCTGCATCCCTCTCTTCAGCCTCTGCATCACTCTCTTCAGCCTCTGCATCTCTCTCTTCAGCCTCTGCATCCCTCTCCTGAGCCTCTGCATCACTCTCTTCAGCCTATGCATCACTCTCCTTAAGCCTCTGCATCACTCTTTTAAGCCTCTGCATCATTCTCTTCAGCTTTTGCATCCCTCTCTTAAGCCTACGCATCACTCTCTTGAGCCTCTGCATCACTCTCATCAGCCTCTGCATCCCTCTCTTAAGCCTCTGCATCATTCTCTTCAGCCTCTGCATTCCTCTCCTAAGCCTCTGCATCACTCTCTTGAGCCTCTGCATCAATCTCTTAAGCCTCTGCATCACTCTCTTGATCCTCTGCTTCCCTCTCTTAAACTCCTACATCCCTCTCATGTGCCTCTGCATCCCTTTCCTTGAGCCTTTGCAACACTCTCTTAAGCCTCTGCATCTTTCTCTTGAGCCTCTGCATCACTCTCATGAGCCTCTGCATCCCTCTCTTGAGCTTCAGCGTCCCTCTCTTGTGCTCCTGCATCCCTCTCCTGAGCCTCTGCATCCTTCTCTTGAACCTCTGCGTCCTTCTCGTAAGGCTCTACATCACTCTCTTAATCCTCTGCATCACTCTCTTCAGCCTCTGCATCATTCTCTTGAGCGAGGGATGCAGAGGCTCAAAAGAGTGATGCAGAGTCTCAAGAGAATGACGCAGAGGCTCATGAGAGTGATGCAGAGGCACCAGAGAGGGATACACAGGCACCAGAGAGGGATGTATAGGCTCAAGAGAGTGGTGCAGAGGCTCAAGAGAGGGATGCAGAGGTTGAAGTGAGTGACGCAGAGGCTCAAGAGAGGGATGCAATAGCTCTAGAGAGGGATGCAGAGGCTCAAGTGAGGGATGCAGAATCACAAGAGAGGGATGCAGAGGCTTAAGAGAGTGATGCAGAGGCTCAAGAGAGGGATGCAGAGGCTTAAGCGTGTGATGCAAAAGCTCAAGAGAGGGATGCAGAGGCTCATCAGAGGGATGCAGGAGTTCAAGAGAGAGATGCAAATGCTCATGAAAGGGATGCAGAGGCTTAAGAAAGTGATGCAGTGGCTCAAAAGAGGGGTGCAGAGGCTTAGGAGGGTGACGCAGAGGCTCAAGAAAGTGGTGCAGAGGCTCAATAGAGGGATGCAGGGGCTCAAGAGAGTGATGGAGAGGCTCAAGAGAGTGATTCAGAGGTTTACGGGAGTGATGCAGAGGCTTAAGAGAGTGATGCAGAGGCCCAAGAGAGTGATGCAGAGGCTAAACCGAGTGAAGCAGAGGCTCAAGAGAGTGATGCAGAGGATCAAGAGAGGGATGCAGAGGATTAAGAAAGTGATGCAGAGGCTGAAGCGAGTGATGTAGAGGCTCAAGAGAGTGATGTATAGGCTCTGGAGAGTGATGCAGAGGCTCATGAGAGTGATGCAGAGGATCAAGAGAGTGATGCAGAGGCTCAAGAGAGTGATGCAGAGGCTTAAGAGAGGGATGCAGAGGCTCAGGAGAGTGATGCAGAGGCTGAAGAGAATGATGCAGAGGCGTAAAAGAGTGATGCAGAGGCTCATGAGAGTGATGCAAAGGCTCAAGAGAGTGATGCAGAGGTTCAAGAGAGTGATGCAGAGGATAAAGAGAGTGATTCAGAGGCTCAGGAGAGTGATGCAGAGGATCATGAGAGTGATGCAGAGGCTCAAAAGAGTGATGCAGAGGCTCAAGAGAGTGATGCAGAGGCTTAAGAGTGTGATGCAGAGGCTCTGGAGAGTGATGCAGAGGCTTTGGAGAGTGATGCAGAGACTCAAGAGGGTGATGCAGAGGATAAGAGAGTGATGCAGAGGATCAAGAGAGAGATGCAGAGGCTCAAGAGAGTGATGCAGAGGATCAAGAGAGTGATGCAGAGGCTTAGGAGTGTTATGCAGAGGCTTAGGAGAGTGATGCAGAGGCTCAAGAGAATGATGCAGAGGCTTTAGAGAGTGATGCAGAGGCTCAAGAGAATGATGCAGAGGCTCAAAAGAGTGATGCAGAGGCTTAAGAGAGGGATGCAGAGGCTTAAGAGAGTGATGCAGAGGCTCAAGAGAGTGATGCAGAGGCTTAAGAGAGTGATGCAGAGGATCAGGAGAGTGAGGCAGAGGATCAAGAGAGTGATGCAGAGGCTCAAGAGAGTGATGCAGAAGCTCAGGAGAATGATGCAGAGGCTCAAGAGAGTGATGCAGAGGATAAAGAGAGGGATGCAGAGGCTTAAGAGAGTGATGCAGAGGCTCTAGAGAGTGATGCAGTGGCTGAAGTGAGTGTTGCAGAGGCTCAAGAGAGTGATGCAGAGACTCAAGAGAGTTATGCAGAGGCTCAAGAGAGTGATGCAGAGGCTAAAGAGACTGATGCAGAGTATCAGGAGAGTGATGCAGAGGCTGAAGAGAGTGATGCAGAGGCTTAAGAGAGTTATGCAGAGGATCAGGAGAGTGATGCAGAGGATCAAGAGAGTGATGCAGAGGCTCAGGAGAGTGATGCAGAGGCTCAGGAGAATGATGCAGAGGCTCAAGAGAGTGATGCAGAAGATTAAGAGAGGGATGCAGAGGCTTAAGAGAGTGATGCAGAGGCTCTAGAGAGTGATGCAGTGGCTGAAGTGAGTGTTGCAGAGGCTAAAGAGAGTGATGCTGAGGCTTAAGAGAGTGATGCAGAGGCTTAATAGAGGGGGATGCAGAGGCTCAGGAGAGTGATGCAGAGGCTGAAGAGAGTGATGTAGAGCCTTAAGAGAGGGACGCAGAGGTTCAAGAGAAGGATGCAGAGGCTCAGGAGATGGATGCAGGGGCACAAGAGAGGGATGCAGAGGCTCAAGAGAGGGATGCAGAGGCTCATGAGAGTGATGCAGAGGCTTAAGAGAGAGATGCAGAGGCTTAAGAGAGTGTTGTAAAGGCTCAAGGAAAGGGATGCAGAGGCTCATGAGAGGGATGTAGGAGTTTAAGAGAGGGAAGCAGAGGATCAAGAGAGTGATGCAGAGGCTTAAGAGATTGATGCAGAGGCTCAAGAGAGTGATGCAGAGGCTTAGGAGAGGAATGCAGAGGCTGAAGAGAATGATGCAGAGGCTTGAGAGAGGGATGCAGAGGCTTACGAGAGTGATGCAGAGGCATAAGAGAGTGATGCAGAGGCTCAGGAGAGTGATGGATAGGCTCAAGAGAGTGATGAGAGGCTCAAGTGAGTGATTCAGAGTTTTACGGGAATGATGCAGAGGCATAAGAGAGTGATGCAGAGGCTTACGAGAGTGATGCAGAGGCTTAAGAGAGTGATGCAGAGGCTCAAGAGAGTGATGGAGAGGCTCAAGAGAGTGATTCAGAGGTTTACAGGAGTGATGCAGAGGCTTAAGAGTGTGATGCAGAGGCTTAAGAGACGGATGCAGAGGCTCAAGAGAGGGATGCAGAGGCTCAAGGGAGGGATGCAGAGGCTCAAGAGAGGGATGCAGAGGCTCAAGTGAGGGATGAAGAGGCACAAGAGAAGGATGCAGAGGCTCTTGAGAGTGATGCAGAGGCTCAAGAGAGGGATGCAGAGGCTTAAGAGAGTGATGCGAAGGCTCAAGAGAGGGATGCAGAGGCTCATGAGAGGGATGCAGGAGTTCAAGAGAAGGATGCAGAGGCTCTAGAGAGTGATGCAGAGGCTTAATAGAGGAATGCAAAGGCTCAAGAGAGTGATGCAGAGGCTTAAAAGAGGGATGCAGAGGCTCAAGAGAATGATGCAGAGGCTCAAGAGAGTGATGCAGAGGATCAAGAGAGGGATGCAGAGGATTAAGAGAGTGATGCAGAGGCTGAAGCGAGTGATGTAGAGGCTCAAGAGAGTGATGTAGAGGCTCTGGAGAGTGATGCAAAGGCTCAAGCGAGTGATGCAGAGGATCAAGAGAGTGATGCAGAGGCTCAGGAGAGTGATGCAGAGGCTTAAGAGAGGGATGCAGAGGCTTAAGAGAGTGATGCAGGGGCTCAAGAGAGTGATGCAGAGGCTCAAGAGAATGATGTAGAGGCTTAAGAGAGGAATGCAGAGGCTCAAGAGAATGATGCAGAGGCTCAAGAGAGTGATGCAGAGGATCAAGAGAGGGATGCAGAGGATTAAAAGAGTGATGCAGAGGCTGAAGCGAGTGATGTAGAGGCTCAAAAGAGTGATGTAGAGGCTCTGGAGAGTGATGCAAAGGCTCAAGCGAGTGATGCAGAGGATCAAGAGAGTGATGCAGAGGCTCAAGAGAGTGATGCAGAGGCTTAAGAGAGGGATGCAGAGGCTCAAGAGAGTGATGCAGAGGCTAAAGAGAGTGTTGCAGAGGCTTAAGAGAGGGATGCAGAGGTTCAAGAGAGTGATGCAGAGTCTCAAGAGAGTGACGCAGAGGCTCATGAGAGTGATGCAGAGGCACCAGAGAGGGATACAGAGGCACCAGAGAAGGATGTATAGGCTCAAGAGAGTGATGCAGAGGCTCAAGAGAGGGATGCAGAGGTTGAAGAGTGTGATGCAGAGGCTCAAGAGAGGGATGCAATAGCTCTAGAGAGAGATGCAGAGGCTCAAGTGAGGGATGCAGAGGCACAAGAGAGGGATGCAGAGGCTTATGAGAGTGATTCATTTGTATTGGAAACAACATCTTTATATGTCTTTTCTAGGATCTAAATAATATGAAACCTCGCTTTATGATTTGAAGTTAAAATCCTCAAATTTGGTAATACAGCGATTTTTTTCACGTTTTTCATGTAGTGTGATTTTACGTAAATATATTCATTATTACCAATATTTCGATAATATTTCATGGTTTCTCACGATATGTTATTTGGCCTTAAATCTGAGAATTTCGCATAATATTGCATTTTTTAGCTAGTTCTCTTACGTTTTGTTTTGTACTAAAAATCATTGAATTTAGCAATATTTTGACGTTTATCATCCTCTTTTCCTTTATGTGATTTAAACAAAATATCATCGAATTAGGCAATATTTTGCCATTTTTCCACGTTTTTCTGAATTTTCAGTTTATTGTTATTAATTCAATATATATACGATAAAAATGATGCAAACACATAATTGATTAGAAATTAACATTAAATACTTCATTTTCAATCAACTAATTGTTTCTCGTTAAAAAACTGAGTAAGATATTGAAAAAGCGAGAAGTTCTGTTTTTATTGCATATATCGACGTTTCAGCTGGATTAGAGCGGTTTCACGTATTTATCGTCCATCGGTAATATAAACGGAAAATCAGGAACATTTTAGTTAATTCTAATGAAAACACATTGATTTTTATCATTTGTATTGGAAACAACATCTTTATATGTCTTTTCTTGGATCTAAATAATATGGAACCTCGCTTTATGATTTGAAGTTAAAATCCTCAAATATGGTAATATAGCGATTTTTTCACGTTTTTCATATAGTGTGATTGTACGTAAATATATTCATTTTTACCAATTTTTCGATAATACTTCATTTTTTCTCACGATATGTTATTTGGCCTTAAATCTGAGAATTTCGCTTAATATTTCATTTTTAAGCGTATTTTTTTACGTTTTGTTTTGTACTAAAAATCATTGAATTTAGCAATATTTTGACGTTGATCATCACCTTTTCTTTTATGTGATATAAAAAAAAATATCATCGAATTAGGCAATATTTTGCCGTTTTTCCACGTTTTTGTGAATTTTAAGTGTTTTGGTAATAATTCATTATAAATACGATAAAAATGATGCAAACACATAATTGATTAGAAATTAGCATTAAATACTTCATTTTCAATCAACTATTTGTTTCTCGTTAAAATACTGAGTAAGATATTGAAAAGGGGAGAAGTTCTGTTTTAATTGCATATATCGACGTTTCAGCCGGATTAGAGCGGTTTTACGTGTACATCTTCCATCGGTAATATAAACGGAAAATCAGGAACATTTTAGAGTATTTTAATGAAAACACATTGATTTTTATCATTTGTACTGGAAACAACATCTTTATATGTCTTTGCTAGGATCTAAATAATATGGAACCTCGCTTTATGATTTGTAGTTAAAATCCTCAAGTTTGGTAATATAGCGATTTTTTTTACGTTTTTCATGTAGTGTGATTGTACGTAAATATATTCATTTTTACCAATATTTCGATAATATTTCATGTTTTCTCTCGATATGTGATTTGGCCTTAAATCTGAGAATTTCGCTTAATATTGCATATTTAAGCATGTTTTCTTACGTTTTGTTTTGTACTAAAAATCATTGAATTTAGCAACATTTTGACGTTTATCATCCTCTTTTCCTTTATGTTATTTAAACAAAATATCATGGAATTAGGCAATATTTTGTCATTTTTCCACGTTTTTGTGAATTTTCAATTTATTGTTATTAATTCAATATATATACGATAAAAATGATGCAAACACATAATTGATTAGAAATTAACATTAAATACTTCATTTTCAATCAACTATTTGTTTCTCGTTAAAAAACTGAGTAAGATATGGAAAAAGCGAGAAGTTCTGTTATTATTGAATATATCGACGTTTCAGCCGGATTAGAGCGGTCTTACGTGTACATCTTCCATCGGTAATATAAACGGAAAATGAGGAAGACTTTAGTTAATTCTAATGAAAACACATTGATTTTTATCATTTGTATTGGAAACAACATCTTTATACGTCTTTTCTAGGATCAAAATAATACGAAACCTCGCTTTATGATTTGAAGTTAAAATCCTCAAATTTGGTAATATAGCGATTTTTTTTTAGGTTTTTCATGCAGTGTGACATTCCGTAAATATATTTGTTTTACCAATATTTCGATACTACTTCATGTTTCCTCACGATATGTGATTTGGCCTTCAAATCTCAGAATTTCGCAAATATTGCATTTTTAAGCAAGTTTTCTTGCGTTTTATTGTGTACTAAAAATCATTGAATTTAGCAATATGTTGACGTTTCCCATCCTCTTTTTCTTTATGTAAATTAAACAAAATACCATCGAATTCGGGAATATTTAGCCGTTTTCCACGTTTTTGTGAATTTTCAGTTTATTGTTATTAATTCATTAAATATACGATAAAAATGATGCAAACATATAATTGATTTGGAAAAACCTTAAATACTTCATTTTCAATCAACTATTTGTTTCTCGTTAAAATACTGAGTAAGATATTGAAAAAGCGAGTTGTGTTTTTATTGCATTTATCGACGTTTCAGCCGGATTAGAGCGGTTTTACGTGTACATCTTCCATCAGAAATATAAACGGAAAATCAGGAACATTTTAGTTAATTTCAATAAAAACACATTGATTTTTATCATTTGTATTGGAAACAACATTTTTATATGTCTTTTCTAGGATCTAAATAATACGAAACCTCGCTTTATGATTTGAAGTTAAAATCCTCAAATAAGGTAATAGAGCGATTTTGTTCACGTTTTTTATGTAGTGTGACATCACGTGAATATATTCGTTTTTACCAATATTTCGATACTATTTCATGTAGTATCACGATATGTGATTTAGCCTATATATATCAGAATTTCGCATAATATTGCATTTTAAGCAAGTTTTCTTGCATTTTGTTTCGTACTAAAAATCATCGAATATAGCAATATTTTGACGTTTATCATCCCCTTTTCTTTTATGTGATATAAACAAAATATCATCGAATTAGGCAATATTTTGCCGTTTTTCCACGTTTTTGTGAATTTTCAGTTTTTATCTTTAAAGACATCTTTATATGTCTTTTCTAATATTTAAATAATATGGAACCCCGCTTTATGATTTGAAGTTAAAATCCTCAAATTTGGTAATATAGCGATTTTTTTCACGTTTTTCATGTAGTGTGATTCTACGTAAATATATTCATTTTTACCAATATTTCGATAATACTTCATGTTTTCTCACGATATGATATTTGGCCTTAAATCTGAGAATTTCGCTTAATATTGCATATTTAAGAAAGTTTTCTTATGTTTTTTTTGTACTAAAAATCATTGAATTTAGCAATATTTTGACGTTTATCATCCTCTTTTCCTTTATGTGATTTAAACAAAATATCATCGAATTAGGCAATATTTTGCCGTTTTTCCATGTTTTTGTGAATTTTCAGTTTATTGTTATTAATTCAATAGTGATGCAGAAGATTACGAGAGTGATGCAGAGGCTTAAGAGAGGGATGCACAGGCTCAAGAGAGGGATGAATAGGCTCAAGAGAGGGATGCAGAGGAACAAGAGAAAGATGCAGAGGCACTTGAGAGTGATGCAGAGGCTCAAGAGAGGGATGCAGAGGCTTAAGAGAGTGATGCAAAGGCCCAAGAGAGGGATGCAGTGGCTGAAGAGAGTGATGCATAGACTCCAGAGAGTGCTGCAAAGGCTCAAGAGAGGGATGCTGAGGCTCCAGAGAGAGATGCAGAGGCCCAGGAGAGTGATGCAGAGGCTCAAGAGAGAAAGGCAGAGGCTTAAGAGAGGGATGCAGAGGCTCAAGAGAGGGATGCAGAGGCTCTTGAGAGTGATGCAGAGGCTCAAGAGAGGGATGCAAAGGCTTAAGCGAGTGTTGTAAAGGCTCAAGAGAGGGATGCAGAGGGTCATGAGATGGATGCAGGAGCTCACGAGAGGGATGCAGAGGCTCAAGAGAGTGATGCGAAGGCTTAAAAGAGGGATGCAGAGGCTCAAGAGTGTTATGCAGAGGCTTAAGAGAGGAATGCAGAGGCTGAGGAGAATGGTGCAACGGCTTAAGAGAGGGATGCAGAGGCTGAAGAGAGTGATGCAGAGGCTGAAGAGAAAGATGCAGAGGCTCAAGAGACTGATACAGAGGCTTAAAAGAGGGATGCAGAGGCTCAAGAGAATGATGAAGAGGCTCAAGAGAGTGCAGCAGAGGCTAAAGAGAGGGATGCTGAGGCTCCAGAGAGGGATGCAGAGGCTCCAGAGTGTGATGCAGAGGCTGAAGAGAGAGATGCAGAGGCTTAAGAGAGTTATGCAGGGGCTCAAGAGAGTGATGCAGAGGCTTAAGAGAATGATGTAGAGGCTTAAGAGAGGGATGCAGATGCTCAAGAGAATGATGCAGAGGCTGAAGAGAGTGATGCAGAGGATCAAGAGAGGGATGCAAAGGATTAAGAGAGTGATGCAGAGGCTGAAGCGAGTGATGTAGAGGCTCAAGAGAGTGATGTAGAGGCTCTGGAGAGTGATGCAGAGGCTCAAGAGAGTGATGCAGAGGATCAAGAGTGATGCAGAAGCTCAAGAGAGTGATTCAGAGGCTTAAGAGAGGGATGCAGAGGCTCAAGAGAGTGATGCAGAGGCTGAAGAGAGTTTTGCAGAGGCTTAAGAGAGGGATGCAGAGGCTCAAGAGAGTGATGCAGAGTCTCAAGAGAGTGATGCAGAGGCTCATGAGAGTGATGCAGAGGCTTAGGAGAGGGATATAGAGGCTCTAGAGAGAGATGTATAGGCTCAAGAGAGTGATGCAGAGGCTCAAGAGAGGGATGCAGAGGCTGAAGAGAGTGATGCAGAGGCTCTAGAGTGAGATGCAGAGGCTCAAGAGAGTGATTCAGAGGCTTACAAGAGTGATGCAGAAGCTTAATAGAGTGATGCAGAGGCTCACGAGAGGGATGCAGAGGCTCAAGAGAGGGATGCAATAGCTCAAGAGAGGGATGCAGAGGCTCAAGTGAGGGATGCAGAGGCACAAGAGAGGGATGCAGAGGCTAAAGAGAGGGATGCAGAGGCACAAGAGAGGGATGCCGAGGCTTAAGAGAGGGATGCAGAGGCTTAAGCGTGTGATGCAAAAGCTCAGGAGAGGGATGCAGAGGCTCATAAGAGGGATGCAGGAGTTCAAGAGAGAGATACAAAGGCTCATGAAAGGGATTCAGAGGCTTAAGAAAGTGATGCAGATGCTCAAAAGAGGGATGCAGAGGCTTAAGAGGGTGATGCAGAGGCTCAAGAGAGTGGTGCAGAGGCTCAATAGAGGGATGCAGGGGCTCAAGTGAGTGATGGAGAGGCTCAAGAGAGTGATTCAGATGTTTACGGGAGTGATGCAGAGGCTTAAGAGAGTGATGCAGAGGATTACGAGAGTGATGCACAAGCTTAAGAGAGTGATGCAGAGGCTCAGGAGAGGGATGGAGAGGCTCGTGATAGTGATTCAGAGGTTCACGGGAGTGATGCGGAGGCTCAAGAGAGTAATGCAGAGGCTGAAGTGAGAGATGCAGAGGCTTAAAAAAGTGCTGCAGAGGCTCAAAATAGGGATGCAGAGGCTTAAGAGGGTGATGCAGAGGCTCAAGAGAGTGATGCAGAGGCTCAATAGAGGGATGCAGAGGCTGAAGAGAGTGATGCAGAGGCTCAAGAGAGTGATGCAGAGGATGAAGAGAGGGATGCAAAGGCTCAGGAGAGGGATGCAGAGGCTCAAGAGAATGATGTAGAGGATGAAGAGAGTGAAGCAGAGGCTTAAGAGAGTAATGCAGAGGCTCAAGAGAGTGATGCAGAAGATGAAGAGAGGGATGCAGAGGCTCAAGAGAGTGATGCAGAGGATCAAGAGAGTGATGCAGAGGCTCACGAGAGTGATGCAGAGGCTATAGAGAATGATGCAGAGGCTCAAGAGAGTGATGCAGAGGATTAAGAGAGGGATGCAGAGGATTAAGAGGGTGATGCAGAGGCACAAGAGAGTGATGCAGTGGCTGAAGAGAGTGTTGCAGAGACTAAAGAGAGGGATGCAGAGGCTCAAGAGAGTGATGCAGAGGCTTAAAAGAGTGATGCAGACGCTCAAGAGAATGATGCAGAGGCCTAAGAGAGTGATTCTGAGGATCAAGAGAATGATGCAGAGGCTCAAAAAAATGATGCAGAGGCTGATGAGAGAGATGCAGAGGCTCAGGAGAGTGAGGCATAGGCTCAAGAGAGTGATGCAGAGGGTTAAGAGAGGGATGCAGACGCTCAAGAGAAGGATGCAGAGGCTCAAGAGAGGGATGCAATGGCATAAGAGAGGGATGCAGAGGTTCATGTGAGAGATGCAGAGGCACAAGAGAGGGATGCAGAGGCTTAAGAGAGTGATGCAGAGGCTCAGGAGAGGGATGCAGAGGCGTAATAGAGGAATGCAAAGGCTCCAGAGAGTGCTGCAGAGGCTCAAGAGGGGGATGCTGAGGCTCCAGAGAGGGATGCAGAGGCTCCAGAGAGTGATGCAGAGGCTGAAGGGAGAGATGCAGAGGCTTAAGAGAGTTATGCAGGGGCTCAAAAGAGTGATGCAGAGGCTCAGGAGAATGATGTAGAGGCTAAGGAGAGGGATGCAGAGGCTCAAGAGAATGATGCAGAGGCTCAAGAGAGTGATGCAGAGGATCAAGAGAGGGATGCAGAGGATTAAGAGAGTGATGCAGAGGCTGAAGCGAGTGATGTAGAGGGTCAAGAGAGTGATGTAGAGGCACTGGAGAGTGATGCAGAGGCTCAAGAGAGTGATGCAGAGGATCAAAAGAGTGATGCAGAGGCTCAAGAGAGTGATGCAGAGGCTTAAGAGAGGGATGCTGAGGCTCAAGAGAGTGATGCAGAGGCTTAAGAGATGAATGCAGAGGCTGAGGAGAATGGTGCAACGGCTTAAGAGAGGGATGCGGAGGCTGAAGAGAGTGATGCAGAGGCTGAAGAGAATGATGAAGAGGCTCAAGAGAGTGCAGCAGAGGCTAAAGAGAGGGATGCTGAGGCTCCAGAGAGGGATGCAGAGGCTCCAGAGTGTGATGCAGAGGCTGAAGGGAGAGATGCAGAGGCTTAAGAGAGTTATGCAGGGGCTCAAGAAAGTGATGCAGAGGCTTAAGAGAATGATGTAGAGGCTTAAGAGAGGGATGCAGATGCTCAAGAGAATGATGCAGAGGCTCAAGAGAGTGATGCAGAGGATCAAGAGAGGGATGCAAAGGATTAAGAGAGTGATGCAGAGGCTGAAGCGAGTGATGTAGAGGCTCAAGAGAGTGATGTAGAGGCTCTGGAGAGTGATGCAGAGGCTCAAGAGAGTGATGCAGAGGATCAAGAGAGTGATGCAGAAGCTCAAGAGAGTGATTCAGAGGCTTAAGAGAGGGATGCAGAGGCTCAAGAGAGTGATGCAGAGGCTCAAGAGAGTTTTGCAGAGGCTTAAGAGAGGGATGCAGAGGCTCAAGAGAGTGATGCAGAGTCTCAAGAGAGTGATGCAGAGGCTCATGAGAGTGATGCAGAGGCTTAAGAGAGGGATATAGAGGCTCCAGAGAAAGATGTATAGGCTCAAGAGAGTGATGCAGAGGCTCAAGAGAGGGATGCAGAGGCTGAAGAGAGTGATGCAGAGGCTCTAGAGTGGGATGCAGAGGCTCAAGAGAGTGATTCAGAGGCTTACAAGAGTGATGCAGAAGCTTAATAGAGTGATGCAGAGGCTCACGAGAGGGGATGCAGACACTCAAGAGTGATTCATAGGCTTACGAGAGTGATGCAGAGGCTTAAGAGAGTGATGCAGAGGCTTAAGAGAGGGATGCAGACGCTCAAGAGAAGGATGCAGAGGCTCAAGAGAGGGATACAATGGCATAAGAGAGGGATGCAGAGGCTCATGTGAGAGATGCAGAGGCACAAGAGTGGGATGCAGAGGCTTAAGAGACTGATGCAGAGGCTCAGGAGAGGGATGCAGAGGCTGAAGAGAGTCATGCAGAGGCTCAAGAGAGGGATGCAGAGGCTCATAAGAGGGATGCCAGAGTTCAAGAGAGAGATGCAAAGGCTCATGGAAGGGATGCAGAGGCTTAAGAAAGTGATGCGGAGGCTCAAAAGAGGGATGCAGAGGCTTAAGAGGGTGATGCAGAGGCTCAAGAGAGTGATGCAGAGGATCAATAGAGTGATGCAGGGGCTCAAGAGAGCGATGGAGAGGGTCAAGAGAGTAATTCAGAGGTTTAAGGGAGTGATGCAGAGGCTAAAGAGAGTGATGCAGAGGCTTAAGAGACGGATGCAGAGGCTCAGGAGAGGGATGCAGAGGCTCAAGGGAGGGATGCAGAGGCTCAAGAGATGGATGCAGAGGCTCAAGTGAGGAGTGAAGAGGCACTAGAGAGAGATGCAGAGGCTCTTGAGAGTGATGCAGAGGCTCAAGAGAGGGATGCAGAGGCATAAGAGAGTGATGCAAAGGCTTAAGAGAGGGATGTAGAGGCTCATGAGAGGGATGGAGGAGTTCAAGAGAAGGATGCAGAGGCACTAGAGAGTGATGCAGAGGCGTAATAGAGGAATGCAAAGGCTCCAGAGAGTGCTGCAGAGGCTCAAGAGGGGGATGCTGAGGCTCCAGAGAGGGATGCAGAGGCTCCAGAGAGTGATGCAGAGGCTGAAGGGAGAGATGCAGAGGCTTAAGAGAGTTATGCAGGGCTCAAAAGAGTGATGCAGAGGCTCAGGAGAATGATGTAGAGGCTAAGGAGAGGGATGCAGAGGCTCAAGAGAATGATGCAGAGGCTCAAGAGAGTGATGCAGAGGATCAAGAGAGGGATGCAGAGGATTAAGAGAGTGATGCAGAGGCTGAAGCGAGAGATGTAGAGGCTCAAGAGAGTGATGTAGAGGCTCTGGAGAGTAATGCAGAAGCTCAAGAGAGTGATGCAGAGGATCAAAAGAGTGATGCAGAGGCTCAAGAGAGTGATGCAGAGGCTTAAGAGAGGGATGCTGAGGCTCAAGAGAGTGATGCAGAGGCTTAAGAGAGGAATGCAAAGGCTGAGGAGAATGGTGCAACGGCTTAAGAGAGGGATGCAGAGGCTGAAGAGAGTGTTGCAGAGGCTGAAGAGAAAGATGCAGAGGCTCAACCCTGGAAACACAAACCGAAACTGTCTCTATTTTCCGCTTGTTACAACTTGTAATAAAGTTGTTAGATCTTGGCTTAACGTGTTTATGACGTATTAGAACGTTGTTACAACTTGTTATATTGGTTGTTATAACTGGTTAGGAGGTGTTAAAACTTGTTCGAACGTTGTACCAACGTCGTAGTTTCGGTGTGTGTTTGACGGGAAGAGAGTGATACAGAGGCTTAAAAGAGGTATGCAGAGGCTCAAGAGAATGATGAAGAGGCTCAAGAGAGTGCAGCAGAGGCTAAAGAGAGGGATGCTGAGGCTCCAGAGAGGGATGCAGAGGCTCCAGAGTGTGATGCAGAGGCTGAAGAGAGAGATGCAGAGGCTTAAGAGAGTTATGCAGGGGCTCAAGAGAGTGATGCAGAGGCTTAAGAGAATGATGTAGAGGCTTAAGAGAGGGATGCAGATGCTCAAGAGAATGATGCAGAGGCTCAAGAGAGTGATGCAGAGGATCAAGAGAGGGATGCAAAGGATTAAGAGAGTGATGCAGAGGCTGAAGCGAGTGATGTAGAGGCTCAAGAGAGTGATGTAGAGGCTCTGGAGAGTGGTGCAGAGGCTCAAGAGAGTGATGCAGAGGATCAAGAGAGTGATGCAGAAGCTCAAGAGAGTGATTCAGAGGCTTAAGAGAGGGATGCAGAGGCTCAAGAGAGTGATGCAGAGGCTGAAGAGAGTTTTGCAGAGGCTTAAGAGAGGGATGCAGAGGCTCAAGAGAGTGATGCAGAGTTTCAAGAGAGTGATGCAGAGGCTCATGAGAGTGATGCAGAGGCTTAAGAGAGGGATATAGAGGCTCCAGAGTGAGATGTATAGGCTCAAGAGAGTGATGCAGAGGCTCAAGAGAGGGATGCAGAGGCTGAAGAGAGTGATGCAGAGGCTCTAGAGTGGGATGCAGAGGCTCAAGGGAGTGATTCAGAGGCTTACAAGAGTGATGCAGAAGCTTAATAGAGTGATGCAGAGGCTCAAGAGAGGGATGCAGAGGCTCAAGAGAGGCATGCAATAGCTCAAGAGAGGGATGCAGAGGCTCAAGTGAGGGATGCAGAGGCACAAGAGAGGGATGCAGAGGCTAAAGAGAGGGATGCAGAGGCACAAGAGAGGGATGCAGAGGCATAAGAGAGGGATGCAGAGGCTTAAGCGTGTGATGCAAAAGCTCAAGAGAGGGATGCAGAGGCTCATAAGAGGGATGCAGGAGTTCAAGAGAGAGATACAAAGGCTCATGAAAGGGATGCAGAGGCTTAAGAAAGTGATGCAGATGCTCAAAAGAGGGATGCAGAGGCTTAAGAGGGTGATGCAGTGTCTCAAGAGAGTGGTGCAGAGGCTGAATTGAGGGATGCAGGGGCTCAAGGGAGTGATGGAGAGGCTCAAGAGAGTGATTCAGAGGTTTACGGGAGTGATGCAGAGGCTTAAGAGAGTGATGCAGAGGATTACGAGAGTGATGCACAGGCTTAAGAGAGTGATGCAGAGGCTCAGGAGAGGGATGGAGAGGCTCGTGATAGTGATTCAGAGGTTAACGGGAGTGATGCGGAGGCTCAAGAGAGTGATGCAGAGGCTGAAGTGAGAGATGCAGAGGCTTAAAAAAGTGCTGCAGAGGCTCAAAATAGGGATGCAGAGGCTTAAGAGGGTGATGCAGAGGCTCAAGAGAGTGATGCAGAGGCTCAAGAGAGGGATGCAGAGGCTGAAGAGAGTGATGCAGAGGCTCAAGAGAGTGATGCAGAGGATGAAGAGAGGGATGCAAAGGCTCAGGAGAGGGATGCAGAGGCTCAAGAGAATGATGTAGAGGATGAAGAGAGTGAAGAAGAGGCTTAAGAGAGTAATGCAGAGGCTCAAGAGAGTGATGCAGAAGATGAGGAGAGGGATGCAGAGGCTCAAGAGAGTGATGCAGAGGATCAAGAGAGTGATGCAGAGGCTCACGAGAGTGATGCAGAGGCTATAGAGAATGATGCAGAGGCTCAAGAGAGTGATGCAGAGGATTAAGAGAGGGATGCAGAGGCTTAAGAGAGTGATGCAGAGGCACAAGAGAGTGATGCAGTGGCTGAAGAGAGTGTTGCAGAGGCTAAAGAGAGGGATGCAGAGGCTAAAGAGAGTGATGCAGAGGCTTAAAAGAGTGATGCAGACGCTCAAGAGAATGATGCAGAGGCCTAAGAGAGTGATTCTGAGGCTCAAGAGAATGATGCAGAGGCTCAAAAAAATGATGCAGAGGCTCAGGAGAGTGAGGCATAGGCTCATGAGAGTGATGCAGAGGTTCAGGAGAGGGATGCAGAGGCTGAAGAGAGTGATGCAGAGGCTCACGAGAGGGGATGCAGACACTCAAGAGTGATTCAGAGGCTTACGAGAGTGATGCAGAGGCTTAAGAGAGTGATGCAGAGGCTTAAGAGAGGGATGCAGACGCTCAAGAGAGGGATGCAATGGCATAAGAGAGGGATGCAGAGGCTCATGTGAGAGATGCAGAGGCACAAGAGAGGGATGCAGAGGCTTAAGAGAGTGATGCAGAGGCTCAGGAGAGGGATGCAGAGGCTGAAGAGAGTCATGCAGAGGCTCAAGAGAGGGATGCAGAGGCTCATAAGAGGGATGCCAGAGTTCAAGAGAGAGATGCAAAGGCTCATGGAAGGGATGCAGAGGCTTAAGAAAGTGATGCGGAGGCTCAAAAGAGGGATGCAGAGGCTTAAGAGGGTGATGCAGAGGCTCAAGAGAGTGATGCAGAGGATCAATAGAGTGATGCAGGGGCTCAAGAGAGCGATGGAGAGGGTCAAGAGAGTGATTCAGAGGTTTAAGGGAGTGATGCAGAGGCTGAAGCGAGTGATGTAGAGGCTCAAGAGAGTGATGTAGAGGCTCTGGAGAGTGATGCAGAGGCTCAAGAGAGTGATGCAGAGGATCAATAGAGTGATGCAGAGGCTCAAGAGAGTGATGCAGAGGCTTAAGAGAGGGATGCTGAGGCTCAAGAGAGTGATGCAGAGGCTGAAGAGAGAGTTGCAGAGGCTTAGGAGAGGGATGCAGAGGCTCAAGAGAGTGATGCAGAGTCTCAAAAGAGTGATGCAGAGGCTCATGAGAGTGATGCAGAGGCTTAAGAGAGGGATATAGAGGCTCCAGAGAGATAGTGTATAGGCTCAAGAGAGTGATGCAGAGGCTCAAGAGAGGGATGCAGAGGCTGAAGAGAGTGATGTAGAGGCTCTAGAGTGGGATGCAGAGGCTCAAGAGAGTGATTCAGAGGCTTACAAGAGTGATGCAGAAGCTTAATAGAGTGATGCAGAGGCTCAAGAGAGGGATGAGAGGCTCAAGAGAGGGATGCAATAGCTCAAGAGAGGGATGCAGAGGCTCAAGTGAGGGATGCAGAGGCACAAGAGAGGGATGCAGAGGCTAAAGAGAGGGATGCAGAGGCACAAGAGAGGGATGCAGAGGCTTAAGAGAGGGATGCAGAGGCTTAAGCGTGTGATGCAAAAGCTCAAGAGAGGGATGCAGAGGCTCATAAGAGGGATGCAGGAGTTCAAAAGAGAGATACAAAGGCTCATGAAAGGGATGCAGAGACTTAAGAAAGTGATGCAGAGGCTCAAAAGAGGGATGCTGAGGCTTAAGAGGGTGATGCAGAGGCTCAAGAGAGTGGTGCAGAGGCTCAATAGAGGGATGCAGGGGCTCAAGAGAGTGATGGAGAGGCTCAAGACAGTAATTCAGAGGCTCAAGAGAGTGATGCAGAAGATGAAGAGAGGGATGCAGAGGCTCAGGAGAGTGATGCCGAGGATCAAGAGAGTGATTCAGAGGCTCACGAGAGTGATGCAGAGGCTATAGAGAATGATGCAGAGGCTCAAGAGAGTGATGCAGAGGATTAAAAGAGGGATGCAGAGGCTTAAGAGAGTGATGCAGAGGCACAAGAGAGTGATGCAGTGGCTGAAGAGAGTGTTGCAGAGGCTAAAGAGAGGGATGCAGACGCTCAAGAGTGATTCAGAGGCTTACGAGAGTGATGCAGAGGCTTAAGAGAGTGATGCAGAGGCTTAAGAGAGGGATGCAGACGCTCAAGAGAAGGATGCAGAGGCTCAAGAGAGGGATGCAATGGCATAAGAGAGGGATGCAGAGGCTCATGTGAGAGATGCAGAGGCACAAGAGAGGGATGCAGAGGCTTAAGAGAGTGATGCAGAGGCTCAGGAGAGGGATGCAGAGGCTGAAGAGAGTCATGCAGAGGCTCAAGAGAGGGATGCAGAGGCTCATAAAAGGGATGCCAGAGTTCAAGAGAGAGATGCAAAGGCTCATGAAAGGGATGCAGAGGCTCAAGTGAGGAATGAAGAGGCACTAGAGAGAGATGCAAAGGCTTAAGAGAGGGATGTAGAGGCTCATGAGAGGGATGAAGGAGTTCGAGAGAAGGATGCAGAGGCACTAGAGAGTGATGCAGAGGCGTAATAGAGGAATGCAAAGGCTCCAGAGAGTGCTGCAGAGGCTCAAGAGGGGGATGCTGAGGATCCAGAGAGGAATGCATGGGCTCCAGAGAGTGATGCAGAGGCTGAAGGGAGAGATGCAGAGGCTTAAGAGAGTTATGCAGGGGCTCAAACGAGTGATGCAGAGGCTCAAGAGAATGATGTAGAGGCTAACGAGAGGGATGCAGAGGCTCAAGAGAATGACGCAGAGGCTCAAGAGAGTGATGCAGAGGATCAAGAGAGGGATGCAGAGGATTAAGTGAGTGATGCAGAGGCTGAAGCGAGTGATGTAGAGGCTCAAGAGAGTGATGTAGAGGCTCTGGAGAGTGATGCAGAGGCTCAAGAGAGTGGTGCAGAGGATCAAAAGAGTGATGCAGAGGCTCAAGAGAGTGTTGCAGAGGCTTAAGAGAGGGATGCTGAGGCTCAAGAGAGTGATGCAGAGGCTGAAGAGAGTGTTGCAGAGGCGTAAGAGAGGGATGCAGAAGCTCAAGAGAGTGATGCAGAGTCTCAAAAGAGTGATGCAGAGGCTCATGAGAGTGATGCAGAGGCTTAAGAGAGGGATACAGAGGCTCCAGAGAGGGATGTATAGGCTCAAGAGAGTGATGCAGAGGCTCAAGAGAGGGATGCAGAGGCTGAAGAGAGTGATGCAGAGGCTCATGAGTGGGATGCAGAGGCTCTCAAGAGAGTGATTCAAAGGCTTACGAGAGTGATGCAGAGGCTTAATAGAGTGATGAAGAGGCCTAAGAGAGGGATGCAGAGGCTCAAGAGAGGGATGCAGAGGCTCTAGAGAGGGATGCAATAGCTCAAGACAGGGATGCAGAGGCTCAAGTGAGGGATGCAGAGGCACAAGAGAGGGGTGCAGAAGCTTAAGAGAGTTATGCAGAGGCTCAAGAGAGGGATGCAGAAGCTTAATCGTGTGATGCAAAAGCTCAAGAGAGGGATGCAGGAGTTCAAGAGAGAGATGTAAAGGCTCATGAAAGGGATGCAGAGGCTTAAGAAAGTGATGCAGAGGCTCAAAAGAGGGATGCAGAGTCTCAAGAGGGTGATGCAGAGGCTCAAGAGAGTGGTGCAGAGGCTCAATAGAGGGATGCAGGGGCTCAAGAGAGTGATGGAGAGGATCAAGAGAGTGAATCAGAGGTTTACGGGAGTGATGCAGAGGCTTAAGAGAGTGATGCAGAGGATTACGGGAGAGATGCACAGGCTAAAGAGAGTGATGCAGAGTATCAGGAGAGCAATGGAGAGGCTGTGATAGTGATTCAGAGGTTTACGGGAGTGATGCAGAGGCTTAAGAGAGTTATGCATAGGCTTACGAGAGTGATGCAGAGGCTTAAGAGAGTGATGCAGAGGCTTAAGAGAGTGATGCAGAGGCTCAAGAGAGGGATGCAGAGGTTCAAGAGAGGGATGAATAGGCAGAAGAGTGGGATGCAGAGGCTAAAGTGAGTGATGCAGAGGCTCAAGAGAGTGATGCAGAGTCTCAAGAGAGTGATGCAGAGGCTCATGAGAGGGATGTATAGGCTCAAGAGAGTGAAGCAGAGGCTCAAGAGAGGGATGCAGAGGCTGAAGAGAGTGATGCAGAGGCTCAAGAGTGGGATGCAGAGGCTCAAGAGAGTGATTCAAAGGCTCAAGAGAGTGATTCAAAGGCTTACGAGAGTGATGCAGAGGCCTAAGAGAGGGATGCAGAGGCTCAAGAGAGGGATGCAGAGGCTCAAGAGAGTGATGCAGAGGCTGAAGAGAGTGCTGCAGAGGCTTAAGTGAGGGATGAAGAGGCTCAAGAGAGTGATGCAGAGTCTCAAGAGAGTGATGCAGAGGCTCATGAGAGTGATGCAGAGGCTTAAGAGAGGGATACAGAGGCTCCAGAGAGGGATGTATAGGCACAAGAGAGTGGTGCAGAGGCTCAAGAGAGGGATTCAGAGGCTGAAGAGAGTGATGCAGAGGCTCAAGAGTGGGATGCAGAGGCTCAAGAGAGTGATTCAAAGGCTTACGACAGTGATGCAGAGGCTTAATAGAGTGATGCAGAGGCCTAAGAGTGGGATGCAGAGGCTCAAGAGAGGGATGCAGAGGCTCAAGAGAGGGATGCAATAGCTCAAGACAGGGATGCAAAGGCTCAAGTGAGGGATGCAGAGGCACAAGAGAGGGGTGCAGAGGCTTAAGAGAGTGATGCAGAGGCTTACGAGAGTGATGCAGAGGCTTAAGAGAGTGATGCAGAGGCTCAAGAGAGGGATGCAGAGGCTCAAGAGAGTGATGCAGAGGCTGAAGAGAGTGTTGCAGAGGCTTAAGAGAGGGATGCAGAGGCTCAAGAGAGTGATGCAGAGTCTCAAGAGAGTGATGCAGAGGCTCATGAGAGTGTTGCAGAGGCTTAAGAGAGGGATACAGAGGCTCCAGAGAATGATGTATAGGCTCAAGAGAGTGATGCAGAGGCTCAAGGGAGGGATGCAGGGGCTGAAGAGAGTGATGCAGAGGCTCAAGAGTGGGATGCAGAGGCTCAAGAGAGTGATTCAAAGGCTTACGAGAGTGATGGAGAGGCTTAATAGAGTGAGGCAGAGGCCTAAGAGTAGGATGCAGAGGCTCAAGAGAGGGATGCAGAGGCTCAAGAGAGGGATGCAATAGCTCAAGACAGGGATGCAGAGGCTCAAGTGAGGGATGCACAGGCACAAGAGAGGGGTGCAGAGGCTTAAGAGAGTGATGCAGAGGCTCAAGAGAGGGATGCAGAGGCTTAAGCGTGTGATGCAAAAGCTCAAGAGAGGGATGCAGAGGCTCAAAAGAGGGATGCAGGAGTTCAAGAGAGAGATGCACAGGCTCATGAAAGGGATGCAGAGGCTTAAGAAGGTGATGCAGAGGCTCTAAAGAGGGATGCAGAGGCTCAAGAGGGTGATGCAGAGGCTCAAGAGAGTGGTGCAGAGGCTCAATAGAGGGATGCAGGGGCTCAAGAGAGTGATGGAGAGGATCAAGAGAGTGATTCAGAGGTTTACGGGAGTGATGCAGAGGCTTAAGAGAGTGATGCAGAGGATTACGAGAGAGATGCACAGGCTAAAGAGAGTGATACAGATGCTCAAGAGAGGGATGGAGAGGCTCATGATAGTGATTCAGAGGTTCACGGGAGTGATGCATAGGCTTAAGAGAGTGATGCAGAGGCTTACGAGAGTGATGCAGAGGCTTAAGAGAGTGATGCAGAGGCTCAAGAGAGGGATGCAGAGGCTCAAGAAAGGGATGAATAGGCAGAAGAGAGGGATGCAGAGGCTAAAGTGAGTGATGCAGAGGCACAAGAGAGAGATGCAGAGGAACTTGAGAGTGATGCAGAGGCTCAAGAGAGGGATGCAGAGGCTTAAGAGAGTGATGCAAAGGCACAAGAGAGGGATGCAGAGGCTGAAGAGAGTGATGCAGAGACTCCAGAGAGAGATGCTGAGGCTCCAGAGAGGGATGCAGAGGCTCAGGAGAGTGATGCAGAGGCTCAAGAGAGAAAGGCAGAGGCTTAAAAGAGTGTTGTAAAGGCTCAAGAGAGGGATGCAGATGCTCATGAGATGGATGTAGGAGTTCACGAGAGGGATGTAGAGGCTCAAGAGAGTGATGCAGAGGCTTAAGAGAGGGATGCAGAGGCTCAAGAGAGTGATCCAGAGGCTTAAGAGAGGAATGCAGAGGCTAAGGAGAATGGTGCAACGGCTTAAGAGAGGGATGCAGAGGCTGAAGAGAAGGATGAAGAGGCTCAAGAGAGTGCTGCAGAGGCTCAAGAGAGGGATGCCGAGGCTCCAGAGAGGGATGCAGAGGCTCCAAACGAGAAACAAATAGTTGATTGAAAATGAAGTATTTAATGTTAATTTCTAATCAATTATGTGTTTGCATCATTTTTATCGTATATATAATGAATTATTAACAATAAACTGAAAATTCACAAAAACGTGGAAAAACGGCAAAATATTGCCTAATTCGATGATATTTTGTTTATATCACATAAAGGAAAAGGGGACGATAAACGTCAAAATATTGCTAATTTGAATGATTTTTAGTACAAAACAAAACGTAAGAAAACTTGCTTAAAAATGCAATATTAAGCGAAATTCTCAGATTTAAGGCCAAATCACATATCGTGAGAAAACATGAAGTATTATCGAAATATTGGTAAAAATGAATATATTTACGTACAACACACAACATGAAAAACGTGAAAAAAAACGCTATATTACCATATTTGAGGATTTTAACTTTAAATCATAAAGCGAGGTTCCATATTATTTAGATCCTAGAAAAGACATATAAAGATGTTGTTTCCAATACAAATGATAAGAATCAATGTGTTTTCATTAAAATACTCTAAAATATTTCTGATTTTCCGTTTATATTACCGATGGAAGATGTACACGTAAAACCGCTCTAATCCGGCTAAAACGTCGATATATGCAATAAAAACAGAACTTCTCGCATTTTCAATATCTTACTCAGTTTTTTAACGTAAAACAAATAGTTGATTGAAAATGAAGTATTTAATGTTAATTTCTAATCAATTATGTGTTTGCATCATTTTTATCGTATATATAATGAATTATTAACAATAAACTGAAAATTCACAGAAACGTGGAAAAACGGCAAAATATTGACTAATTCGATGATATTTTGTTTATATCACATAAAGGAAAAGGGGATGATAAACGTCAAAATATTGCTAAATTCAATGATTTTTAGTACATAACAAAACGTAAGAAAACTTGCTTACAAATGCAATATTAAGCAAAATTCTCAGATTTAAGGCCAAATCACATATCGTGAGAAAACATGAAGTATTTTCGAAATATTGGTATAAATGAATATTATTACGTACAATCACACAACATGAAAAACGTGAAAAAAATCGCTATATTACCATATTTGAGGATTTTAACTTCAAATCATAAAGCGAGGTTTCTTATTATTTAGATCCTAGAAAAGACATAAAAATGTTGTTTCCAATACAAATGATAAAAATCAATGTGTTTTCATTAGAATTAACTAAAATGTTCCTGATTTTCCGTTTATATTACCGATGGAAGATGTACACGTAAAACCGCTCCAATCCGGCAGAAACGTCGATATATGCAATAAAAACAGAACTTCTCCCCTTTTCAATATCTTACTCAGTATTTTAACGAAAAATAAATAGTTGATTCAAAATGAAGTATTTAATGTTAATTTTTAATCAATTATGTGTTTGCATCATTTTTATCGTATATATAATGAATTATTAACAATAAACTGAAAATTCACAAAAACGTGGAAAAACGGCAAAATATTGCTTAATTCGATGATATTTTGTTAATATCACATAAAGGAAAAGGGGACGATAATCGTCAAAATATTGCTAAATTCAATGATTTTTAGTACAAAACAAAACGTAAGAAAACTTGCTTAAAAATGCAATATTAAGCGAAATTCTCAGATTTAAGGCCAAATCACATATCGTGAGAAAACATGAAGTATTATCGAAATATTGGTAAAAATGAATATATTTACGTACAACACACAACATGAAAAACGTGAAAAAAAAACGCTATATTACCATATTTGAGGATTTTAACTTTAAATCATAAAGCGAGGTTCCATATTATTTAGATCCTAGAAAAGACATATAAAGATGTTGTTTCCAATACAAATGATAAAAATCAATGTGTTTTCATTAAAATACTCTAAAATATTTCTGATTTTCCGTTTATATTACCGATGGAAGATGTACACGTAAAACCGCTCTAATCCGGCTAAAACGTCGATATATGCAATAAAAACAGAACTTCTCGCATTTTCAATATCTTACTCAGTTTTTTAACGTAAAACAAATAGTTGATTGAAAATGAAGTATTTAATGTTAATTTCTAATCAATTATGTGTTTGCATCATTTTTATCGTATATATAATGAATTATTAACAATAAACTGAAAATTCACAGAAACGTGGAAAAACGGCAAAATATTGACTAATTCGATGATATTTTGTTTATATCACATAAAGGAAAAGGGGATGATAAACGTCAAAATATTGCTAAATTCAATGATTTTTAGTACATAACAAAACGTAAGAAAACTTGCTTACAAATGCAATATTAAGCAAAATTCTCAGATTTAAGGCCAAATCACATATCGTGAGAAAACATGAAGTATTTTCGAAATATTGGTATAAATGAATAATTTTACGTACAATCACACAACATGAAAAACGTGAAAAAAATCGCTATATTACCATATTTGAGGATTTTAACTTCAAATCATAAAGCGAGGTTTCTTATTATTTAGATCCTAGAAAAGACATAAAAATGTTGTTTCCAATACAAATGATAAAAATCAATGTGTTTTCATTAGAATTAACTAAAATGTTCCTGATTTTCCGTTTATATTACCGATGGAAGATGTACACGTAAAACCGCTCCAATCCGGCAGAAACGTCGATATATGCAATAAAAACAGAACTTCTCCCCTTTTCAATATCTTACTCAGTATTTTAACGAGAAATAAATAGTTGATTCAAAATGAAGTATTTAATGTTAATTTCTAATCAATTAGGTATTTGCATCATTTTTATCGTATATATAATGAATTATTAACAATAAACTGAAAATTCACAGAAACGTGGAAAAACGGCAAAATATTGACTAATTCGATGATATTTTGTTTATATCACATAAAGGAAAAGGGGATGACAAACGTCCAAATATTGCTAAATTCGATGATTTTTAGTACAAAACAAAATGCAAGAAAACTTGCTTAAAAATGAAAAATATGCGAAATTCTGAGATATGAAGGCCAAATCAAATATCGTGAGAAAACATGTAGTATCGAAATATTGGTAAAAAACGAATATATTTACGTAAAGCGACACTACATGAAAAACGTGAAAAAAGTCGCTATATTACCAAATTTGAGGATTTTAACGTCAAATCATAAAGCGAGGTTTCGTATTTTTTAGATCGTAGAAAAGACATATAAAGATGTTGTTTCCAATACAAATGATAAAAATCAATGTTTTTTCATTAGAATTAACTAAAATGTTCTTGATTTTCCTGAAATCCCTGAAATGAAATGAAATTCCTAAAAGAGAGGCTGAAGAGAGTGATGCAGAGGCTCGGGAGAGTGATGCAGAGGCTCAAGAGAGTGATGCAGAGGATCAAGAGAGTGATGCAGAGGCTTAAGAGAGTGATGCAGAGGCTCATGAGAGTGATGCAGAGGCTGAAGAGAATGATGCAGAGGCGTAAAAGAGTGATGCAGAGGCTCAAGAGAGTGATGCAGAGGCTCAAGAGAGTGATGCAGAGGATCAAGAGAGTGATGCAGAGGATCAAGAGAGTGATGCAGAGGATCAAGAGAGTGATGCAGAGGCTCAGCAGAGTGTTGCAGAGGATCAAGAGAGTGATGAAGAGGATCAAGAGAGTGATGCAGAGGCTTAAGAGAGTGATGCAGAGGCTCATGAGAGTGATGCAGAGGCTGAAGAGAATGATGCAGAGGCGTAAAAGAGTGATGCAGAGGCTCAAGAGAGTGATGCAGAGGCTTAAGAGAGTGATGCAGAGAATCAAGAGAGTGATGCAGAGGATCAAGAGAGTGATGCAGAGGATCAAGAGAGTGATGCAGAGGCTCAGCAGAGTGATGCAGAGGATCAAGAGAGTGATGCAGAGGCTCAAGAGAGTGATGCAGAGGCTTAAGAGAGTGATGCAGAGGCTCAAGAGAGTGATGCAGAGGCTTAAAAGAGTGATGCAGAGGTTCAAGAGAATGATGCAGAGGCTCAAAAGAGTGATGCAGAGGCTTAAGAGAAGAATGCAGAGGCTTAATAGAGTGATGCAGAGGATCAAGAGAGTAATGCAGAGGATCAAGAGAGTGATGCAGATGCTCAAGGGAGTGATGCAGAGGCTCAAGAGTATTATGCAGAGGCTCAAGAGAGTGATGCAGAGGCTTAAGAGAGGGATGCAGAGGTTTAAGAGAGTGATGCAGAGGCTCAAGAGAGTGATGCAGAGGCTCAAGAGAGGGATTCAGAGGCTCATGAGATGGATGCAGTGGCTTAAGAGAGTGATGCAGAGTCTCAGGAGAGTGAAGCAGAGGCTCGAGAGAGTGATGCAGAGGCTCAAAAGAGGGATTCAGAGGCTCAAGAGAGGGATGAAGAGGCTGATGAGAGTGTTGCAGAGGCTCAAGAGAGGGAAGCAGAGGCTCAAGAGAGTGATGCAGAGACTCAAGAGAGTTATGCAGAGGCTCAAGAGAGTTATGCAGAGGCTTACGAGAGTGATGCAGAGGCTCAAGAGAGGGATGTAGAGGCTCAAGAGAGTGATGCAGAAGCTCAAGAGAGTGATGCATAAGATCAAGAGAGTGATGCAGGGGCTCAAGAGAGGGATGCAGAGGATCAAGAAAGTGATGCAGAGGCTGAAGTGAGAGATGCAGAGGTTTAAAAAAGTGTTGCAGAGGCTCAAAATAGGGATGCAGAGGCTTAAGAGGGTGATGCAGAGGCTCAAGCGAGTGATACAGAGGCTCAAGAGAGGGATGCAGAGGCTCAAGCGAGTGATGCAGAGGCTCAAGAGAGTGATGCAGAGGCTCAAGAGAGGGATGCAGAGGCTGAAGAGAGTGATGCAGAGGCTCAAGAGAGTGATGCAGAGGATGAAGTGAGGGATGTAAAGGCTCAAAAGAGTGATGCAGAGGCTCAAGAGAGTGATGCAGAGGCTCAAGAGAATGATGCAGAGGCTCAAGAGAGGGATGCAGAGGCTCAAGAGAATGATGAAGAGGATGAAGAGAGTGATGCAGAGGCTCAAGAGAGGGATGTTGACGCTCAAGAGAGTGATGCAGAAGCTCAAGAGAGTGATGCATAGGCTCAAGAGAGTAATGCAGGGGCTCAAGAGAGGGATGCAGAGGCTCAAGTGAGGGATGCAGAGGCACAAGAGAGGGATGCAGAGGCTTAAGAGAGTGATGCAGAGGCTCAAGAGAGGGATGCAGAGGCTTAAGCGTGTGATGCAAAAGCTCAAGAGAGGGATGCATAGGCTCATAAGAGGGATGCAGGAGTTCAAGAGAGAGATAAAAAAGGCTCATGAAAGGGATGCAGAGGCTTAAGAAAGTGATGCAGTGGCTCAAAAGAGGGATGCAGAGGCTTAGGAGGGTGATGCAGAGGCTCAAGAAAGTGGTGTAGAGGCTCAATAGAAGGATGCAGGGGCTCAAGAGAGTGATGGAGAGGCTCAAGAGAGTGATTCAGAGGTTTACGGGAGTGATGCAGAGGCTTAAGAGAGTGATGCAGAGGCCCAAGAGAGTGATGCAGAGGCTAAAGTGAGTGATGCAGAGGCTCAAGAGAGTGATGCAGAGGATCAAGAGAGGGATGCAGAGGATTAAGATAGTGATGCAGAGGCTCATGAAAACACATTGATTTTTATCATTTGTACTGGAAACAACATCTTTATATGTCTTTGCTAGGATCTAAATAATATGGAACCTCGCTTTATGATTTGAAGATAAAATCCTCAAGTTTAGTAATATAGCGATTTTTTTTATGTTTTTCATGTAGTGAGATTGTACGTAAATATATTCCTTTTTACCAATATTTCGATAATACTTCATGTTTTCTCACGATATGTGATTTGGCCTTAAATATGAGAATTTCACTAAATAGTGCATATTTAAGCAAGTTTTCTTACGTTTTGTTTTGTACTAAAATCATTGAATTTAGCAACATTTTGACTTTTATCATCCTCTTTTCCTTTATGTGATTTAAACAAAATATCATCGAATTAGGCAATATTTTGCCATTTTTCCACGTTTTTGTGAATTTTCAGTTTACTGTTGTTAATTCAATATATATACGATAAAAATGATGCAAACACATAATTGATTAGAAAATACCCTTAAATACTTCATTTTCAATCAAATATTTGATTCTCGGTAAAATACTGAGTAGGATATGGAAAAAGCGAGAAGTTCTGTTTTTATTGCATATATCGACGTTTCAGCCGGATTAGAGCGGTTTTACGTGTACATCTTCCATCGGTAATATAAACGGAAAATCAGGAACACTTTAGTTAATTCTAATGAAAACACATTGATTTTTATCATTTGTATTGGAAACAACATCTTTATATGTCTTTTCTAGGATCAAAATAATACGAAACCTCGCTTTATGATTTGAAGTTAAAATCCTCAAATTTGGTAATATAGCGATTTTTTTTCAGGTTTTTTATGTAGTGTGACATTGCGTAAATATATTCGTTTTTACTAATATTTCGATACTACTTAATGTTTCCTCACGATATGTGATTTTGCCTTCAAATCTCAGAATTTCGCAAATTTTGCATTTTTAAGCAAGTTTTCTTGCGTTTTATTTTGTACAAAAAATCATTGAATTTAGCAATATGTTGACGTTTATCATCCTCTTTTCCTTTTTGTGATGTAAACAAAATATTATCGAATTAGGCAATATTTTGCCGTTTTTCCACGTTTTGGTGAATTTTCAGTTTATTGGTATTAATTCATTAAATATACGATAAAAATGATGCAAACACATAATTGATTAGAAATTAACATTAAATACTTCATTTTCAATTAACTATTTGTTTCTCGTTAAAATACTGAGTAAGATATTGATAAGGGGAGAAGTTCTGTTTTTATTGCATATATCGACGTTTCAGCCGGATTAGAGCGGTTTTACGTGTACATCTTCCATCGGTAATATAAACGGAAAATCAGGAAGATTTTAGAGTATTTTAATGAAAACACATTGATTTTTATCATTTGTATTGGAAACAACATCTTTATATGTCTATTCTAGGATCTAAATAATACGAAACCTCGCTTTATGATTTGAAGTTAAAATCCTCAAATTTGGTAATTTTTTTCACGTTTTTAATGTAGTGTGACTTCACGTGAATATATTCGTTTTTACCAATATTTCGACACTATTTCATGTAGTATCACGATATGTGATTTGGCCTTTAAATATCAGAATTTCGCATAATATTGCATTTTAAGCAAGTTTTCTTGCATTTTGTTTCGTACTAAAAATCATCATATGTAGCAATATTTTGACGTTTATCATCCCTTTTTCCTTTAAGTGATTTTAATCAGGAACATTTTAGTTAATTCTAATGAAAGAGTATTAATCAGGAACATTTTAGTTAATTCTAATGAAAACACATTGATTTTTATCATTTACATTTGAAACAACATTTTTACATGTCTTTTCAAGGATTTAAATAATACGAAACCTCGCTATATGATTTGAAGTTAAAATCCTCAAATTTGGTAATATAGCGATTTTTTTCACGTTTTTCATGTAGTGTGACTTTCCGTAAATATATTCGTTTTTACCAATATTTCGATACTACTTCATGTTTTCTCACGATATGTGATTTGGCCTTCAAGTCTCAGAATTAAGCATAATATTGTATTTTTAAGCAAGTTTTCTTGCATTTTGTTTCGTACTAAAAATCAACGTATTTATCAATATTTTGACGTTTATCATCCCCTTTTATAGTAATATGCCAATTTTTAACTTTTTTATAGTAATATGCCTGAGATTAACTATGTATCACATTTTGCCGAAACACCCCCCCCCCCTGCAGTTTTCAAAATATCCCAAACATCCCAAATTTGACTCATGAGCAATATTTTGGAGCCAAATTCTGGCTCTCTGCACGTATTCGCAGTATGAAATTACGAATTCTTATACAGAAAATATGCCAAATACTGATAGCGTCGATGGGTCAAATTTTGCCCAATCCCCCCCCTGCAGTTTTCAAAATATTCCAAACATTCCAAATTAGACCCTTGAGCCATATTTTGCAGTAAAATTATGGATCTCTACACTTATTCGCAATTTTAAATTACGTCTTTTTATACTGAAAATATGCAAATTACTGAGATCAGCGATACGTATACGAGCATACGTACCGAAAACATGCTAATTACTGAAAGCGGCGATTCGTCACATTTTGGCCAAACCTTCCCTGCAGTTTTCAAAATATCCCAAACATCCCAAATTCGATGCTTAAGCAATACTTTGGAGCAAAAATTCTCGCTCTCTGCACGTATTTGCAGTTTGAAATTACGACTTTTTATTCCGAATAATTACTGGGAGCAGAGATGTGTCACATTTTGCCCAAACCACCCTGCAGTTTTCAAAATATCCCAAACATCTCAAATGCGACCCTTGAGCCATATTTTGGAGCCAAATTCTGGCTCTCTGCACGTATTCTCAGATTGTAGGTAAGACTTTTTATACAGAAAATATGCTAATTACTGAAAGCGTCGACTGATCACATTTTGCCCAAACCCTCCCTGCAGTTTTCAAAATATCCCAAACATCTCAAATTCGACGCTTGAGCCATATTTTGGCTTTTGACAATTTCTGGCTCTCTGCACGTAACCGCCGTTTGAAATTACGACTCTTATACCGAAAATATGCCAATTACTGAGAGCAGCGATGGGTCATATTTTGACCAAACCCACCCTGCAGTTTTCAAAATATCAAAAACACTCCAAATTCGACCCCTTGAGCCAAATTTTGGAGCCAAATTCTGGCTCTGAATATGACCCATTGGCATATTTCCTGTATAAAAAGTAGACATTTCAATCTGCGAATACGTGCAGAGAGCCAGAATTTGGCTCCAAATTATGGCTCAAGGGTCGCATTTGAGATGTTTGGGGTATTTTGAAAACTGCAGGGGGGTTTGGGCAAAATGTGACCCATCGTCGCTCTCAGTAATTGGCATATTTTCGGTATAAAAAGTTGTAATTTCAAACTGCGAATACGTGAAGAGAGACAGAATTTGGCTCCAAAACATGGCTCAAGCGTCGAATTTGGGATGTTTGGGATATTTTCAAAACTGCAAGGTGGGTTTGGGCAAAATGTGATCCATCGCCGCTCTCAGTAATTGGCATTTTTTCGGTATAAAAATCGTAATTTCAAACGGCGATTACGTGCGAAGAGCCAGAATTTGCCTCTAAAATATAACTCATGCGTCGAATTTGGGTTGTTTGGGATATTTTAAAAACTGCAGGGTGGGTTTGGGCAAAATGTGACCCATCGCTGCTCTCAGTATTTGGCATATTTTCTTTATAAAAAGTCGTAATTTTAAACTCCGAATACGTGAAGAGAGCCAGAATTTGGCACCAAAATATGGCTCAAGCGTCGAATTTGGGATGTTTGTGATATTTTGAAAACTGCTGCGGGGTTTGAGAAAAATGTGACCCATCGCTGCTCCCAGTAATTGGCATATATTCGGAATAAAAAGTCGTAATTTCAAACTGCGAATACATGCGGAGAGCGAGAATTTTTGCTCCAAAGTATTGCTTAAGCGTCGAATTTGGGATGTTTGGGATATTTTGAAAACTGCAGGGAAGGTTTGGGCAAAATGTGACGAATCGCCGCTTTCAGTAATTGGCATGTTTTCGGTACGTATGCTCCTATACGTATCGCCGCTCTCAGTAACTTGCATATTTTCGGTATAAAAAGTCGTAATTTCTAATTGCGAATACGGGAATAGAGCCAGAATTTGGCTCCAAAATATGGTTTAAGGGTCGAATTTGGGATGTTTGGGATATTTTGAAAACTGCAGGGGTTGTTTTGGGCAAAATGTGACCCATCGCCTCTCTCAGTAATTGGCATAATTTCGGTATAAAAAGTCGTAATTTCAAACTGCGAATACGTGCAGAGAGCCAGAATTTAGCTCCAAAATATGGCTCAAGGGGTCGAATTTGGAGTGTTTTTGATATTTTGAAAACTGCAGGTTGGGTTTGGGCAAAATGTAACCCATCGCCGCTCTCAGTATTTGGCATATTTTCGGTATAAAATTTCGTAATATCAAATTGCAAATACATGCAGAGAGCCAAAATTTGGCTCCAAAATATGGCTAAAGGGTCGAATTTGAGATGTTTGGGATATTTTGGAAACTGCTGAGGGGTTAGGTCAATATGTGATCCATCGCCGCTTTCAGTAATTGGCATATTTTCGGTATAAAATGTCGTAATTTGAAGCTACGAATACGTGCACAGAGCCAAAATGTGGCTCCAAAATATGGCTCAAGCGTCGAATTTGAGATGTTTGTGATATTTTGAAAACTGCAGGGAGGGTTTGGGCAATATGTGATTAATCGCCGCTTTTAGTAATAGGCATATTTTCGGTATAAAAAGTCGTAATTTCAAACGGCTATTACGTGCAGAGAGCCAGAATTTGCCTCCAAAATATGGTTCAAGCGTCGAATTTCGGACGTTTGGGATATTTTAATAACCGCAGGGAAGATTTGGGCAAAATGTGATCCATCGCCGCTTTCAGTAATTGGCATATTTTTGGTATAAAATGTCGTAATTTCAAACTGCGAATACGTGCAGAGAGCCAGAATTTGGCTCCAAAATATTGCTCAAGGTCAAATTTGGGATGTTTGGGATATTTTGAAAACTGCCGGGATGGGGGGGGGGGGAGGTTCGGCAAAAGGTGACCCATAGCAAATTTCAGAAATAGGCATATTTTCGGTATAAAAAGTCGTAATTTCAAACTGCAAATAAGTGCAGAGAGCGAGAATTTGGCTCCAAAATTTGGCTCAAGCGTCGAATTTGTAGTGTTTTGGATATTTTGAAAACTGCAGGGTGGGTTTGGTCAAAATATGACCCATCGCCTCTCTCAGTAATTGGCATATTTTCGGAATAAAAAGTCGTAATTTCAAACGGAGGTTACGTGCAGAGAGCCAGAATTTGCCTCCAAAAGTTGACTCAAGCGTCGAATTTGGGATGTTTGGGATATTTTAAAAACTGCAGGGAGGGTTTGGGCAAAAAGTGATCAGTCGACGCTTTCAGAAATTGGCATATTTTCTGTATAAAAATTCGTAATTTCAATCTGCGAATACGTGCAGAGACCCAGAATTTGGCTCCAAAATATGGCTCAATGGTCGAATTTGGGATGTTTGTGATATTTTGAAAACTGCTGCGGGGTTTGGGCAAAATGTGACCCATCGCTGCTCCCAGTAATGGGAATATATTCGGAATAAAAAGTCGTAATTTCAAACTGCGAATACGTGCAGAGAGCGAGAATTTTTGCTCCAAAGTATTGCTTAAGTGTCGAATTTGGGATGCTTGGGATATTTTGAAAACTGCATGGAAGGTTTGGGCAAAATGTGACGAACGCCGATTTCAGTAATTGGCATGTTTTCGGTACGTATGCTCCTATACGTATCGCCGCTCTCAGTAATTTGCATATTTTCGGTATAAAAAGTCGTAATTTCAAATTGCGACGGTGTTCCATTGCATGTACATAAAACCATATCTTGGGGAACGGGTATAGGTAAATATTTCACTGTTTTAACAATATGAGAAATGGGAAAGTGTTTAGGTTATTTAAAATTTCGCGGCCGAGTGATTGAGAATGGGGAGAGGGGAGGGGTTAGAAGGGTGGGGGAATTGGGTGGTGCAGGGGAAGGGTTGTGGGTGGAGGGCACTCTGGGTTGTGCAGGGGGAGGGTTGTTGGTGGAGGGAACTCTGGGTGGTGCTGGGGGAGGGTTGTGGGTGGAGGGAACTCTGGGTGGAGCTGGGGGAGGGTTGTGGGTGGTAGGAATCTTCCCCACTCATCACCACCTTCTCCATTCTTCACCACTTTTCTTATCCTTCAACACCTTCCCTACCCTTCACCCCCTTCCCTACCCTTTACCACCTAATCAACTTTTCACCCCTTCTATTACTCTTAACAACCTTTCCTACCCTTCAGCCCCTTCCCTACCCATCACCATCTTAACTTCCCTTCACCGTCTTACCTACCGTTCACGCCTTCTGGTCACCACCTTGCCTACCCTTCACCTTTTTCCCTATCTTTCATAACCTTCCCCACCCTTTACCACCTTCCCAATCCTCACTATTTTCCCTAACCTTCACCACCTTCCCTACCCTTTACCACCTTCCCATCCCTTCATCAATTTCCCTACCCTTCACCTCTTTTCTTACTTTACTCCATCTTATCGACCCTTCACCATATTCCCCACCCTTCACCACCATCCCTACACTTCACCACCTTTCCTACCCTTCATCAAATAATCAACCCTTCTTCATATTCCCTACCCTTCACTACTTTCCCTACTCTTCACCACCTTCCCTTACCTTCACCACCTACCTGACCCTTCACAATCTTCCATACCCATCACCACCCTTAACAACCTTCCTTACCTTTCACCACCTTCCCTACCCTTCTCCATCTTCCCTAACCTTCATCACGTTCCTTACCCTTCACTATCTTCCCTAACCTTCACCACTTTGCCTACCCTTCACAACCTTCCTTTTCCCTTCACCACCTTCCCTACCCTTATCTTGAGGTTATCTTGAGATGATTTCGGGGCTTTTTAGTGTCCCCGCGGCCCGGTCCTCGACCAGGCCTCCACCCCCAGGAAGCAGCCCGTGACAGCTGACTAACACCCAGGTACCTATTTTACTGCTAGGTAACAGGGGCATAGGGCGAAATAAACTCTGCCCGTTGTCTCTCGCCGGCGCCTTGGATCGAATCCAGGACCACAGGATCACAAGTCCCGCGTGCTGTCCGCTCAGCCGACCGGCTCCCTTCCCCACCATCTCTTCTCTTCACCATATTCCCTACCCTTTACCATATTCACCAGCCCTCACTACCTTCCCTGCAGTCAGTACGATCCCTACCCTTCACCCCCTTCCCTACCCTTCACCCCATTCCCTACCCTTCACCACCCAGTCAACCCTTCACCACATTCCCTACACTACACCAACTTCACAACGCTTCACCATATTCCCTACCCTTCACAACCTTCCTTACTCTTAACCACCTTCTCTACCCTTTACAATCTTCCCTTCCTTTCTTCCCCTTCCCTTCACCTCCTTTCCTACCCGTCACAAACATCCCTACCCTTCACCACTATCCGTACCCTTTACTACCTCCCTACTCTTCACCACCTTCCCTACCTTTCACTCCCTTCCCTATCCTGCACGCTATTCTCTACCCTTCACAATCATCCATACCTTCACTGGCTAACCTTCCCTTCACTACCTTCCCTACTCTTCATCATCTTTCCTACCCTTCACCACCAACCCTTCCCTTTACCATCTTCCCTACTTTCCACCACCTTCCCCACACTTCAACCCATTCCCTTCCCTTCATCACGTTATCAACATTTTACCACCTTAGCAACCCTTCACCAGCCTCACTACCCTCCACTAACTTCCCTAACCTTCACAATATTTCCTACGTATCACCACCCAACCCGTCTCCACCTCCCCTACCCTTCACCACCTTCCTACCACATCACCACCTAATCAGCCCTTCACCACATTCCTTACCCTTCACAATCTCCCCTTACCTTCAACATTTTGCCTACCCTTCACCATCTTCCCTAACCTTCATAACCTTTGCATCCTTTCTCAACCTTCCCTACCCTTCACATCCTTCCTAATTCTTTCCCACCTTCCTTACCTATCACCACATTCCCTAACCTTCCCCACCTTCCCAACCCTACAACCCTTTCTCTACCCTTAACAACCTTCCTTACTCTTCACCACCTTCCCTACCCTTCACCACCTTCCCTACCCTTCACCACCTTCCCTACCCTTCACCTTCCCAACTCTTCACTGCCTTCCCTAAGAGCAGGGAGGGTTGTGGGTGGAGGGAACACTGGGTGGTGCAGGGGGAGGGTTGTGGGTGGAGGGAACTCTGGGTGGTGCTGGGGGAGGGTTGTGGGTGGAGGGAACACTGGGTGGTGCAGGGGGAGGGTTGTGGGATGCAGAGGCTGAAGAGAGTGATTCAAAGGCTTACGAGAGTGATGCAGAGGCTTAATAGAGTGATGCAGAGGCCTAAGACTAGGATGCAGAGGCTCAAGAGAGGGATGCAGAGGCTCAAGAGAGGGATGCAATAGCTCAAGACAGGGATGCAGAGGCTCAAGTGAGGGATGCAGTGGCACAAGAGAGGGGTGAAGAGGCTTAAGAGAGTGATGCAGAGGCTCAAGAGAGGGATGCAGAGGCTTAAGCGTGTGATGCAAAAGCTCAAGAGAGGGATGCAGAGGCTCAAAAGAGGGATGCAGGAGTTCAAGAGAGAGATGCACAGGCTCATGAAAGGGATGAAGAGGCTTAAGAAGGTGATGCAGAGGCTCTAATGAGGGATGCAGAGGCTCAAGAGGGTGATGCAGAGGCTCAAGAGAGTGGTGCAGAGGCTCAATAGAGGGATGCAGGGGCTCAAGAGAGTGATGGAGAGGATCAAGAGAGTGATTCAGAGGTTTACGGGAGTGATGCAGAGGCTTAAGAGAGTGATGCAGAGGATTACGAGAGAGATGCACAGGCTAAAGAGAGTGATACAGATGCTCAAGAGAGGGATGGAGAGGCTCATGATAGTGATTCAGAGGTTTACGGGAGTGATGCATAGGCTTAAGAGAGTGATGCAGAGGCTTACGAGAGTGATGCAGAGGCTTAAGAGAGTGATGCAGAGGCTCAAGAGAGGGATGCAGAGGCTCAAGAGAGGGATGAATAGGCAGAAGAGAGGGATGCAGAGGCTAAAGTAAGTGATGCAGAGGCACAAGAGAGAGATGCAGAGGAACTTGAGAGTGATGCAGAGGCTCAAGAGAGGGATGCAGAGGCTTAAGAGAGTGATGCAAAGGCACAAGAGAGGGATGCAGAGGCTGAAGAGAGTGATGCAGAGACTCCAGAGAGAGATGCTGAGGCTCCAGAGAGGGATGCAGAGGCTCAGGAGAGTGATGCAGAGGCTAAAAAGAGTGATGCAGACGCTCAAGAGAATGATGCAGAGGCCTAAGAGAGTGATTCTGAGGCTCAAGAGAATGATGCAGAGGCTCAAAAAAATGATGCAGAGGCTGATGAGAGAGATGCAGAGGCTCAGGAGAGTGAGGCATAGGCTCAAGAGAGTGATGCAGAGGCTCAGAAGAGGGATGCAGAGGCTGAAGAGAGTGATGCAGAGGCTCACGAGAGGGGATGCAGACACTCAAGAGTGATTCAGAAGCTTACGAGAGTGATGCAGAGGCTTAAGAGAGGGATGCAGACGCTCAAGAGAAGGATGCAGAGGCTCAAGAGGGGGATGCAATGGCATAAGAGAGGGATGCAGAGGCTCATGTGAGAGATGCAGAGGCACAAGAGAGGGATGCAGAGGCTTAAGAGAGTGATGCAGAGGCTCAGGAGAGGGATGCAGAGGCTGAAGAGAGTCATGCAGAGGCTCAAGAGAGGGATGCAGAGGCTCATAAGAGGGATGCCAGAGTTCAAGAGAGAAATGCAAGGGCTCATGGAAGGGATGCAGAGGCTTAAGAAAGTGATGCGGAGGCTCAAAAGAGGGATGCAGAGGCTTAAGAGGGTGATGCAGAGGCTCAAGAGAGTGATGCAGAGGATCAATAGAGTGATGCAGGGGCTCAAGAGAGCGATGGAGAGGGTCAAGAGAGTGATTCAGGGGTTTAAGGGAGTGATGCAGAGGCTAAAGAGAGTGATGCAGAGGCTTAAGAGACGGATGCAGAGGCTCAGGAGAGGGATGCAGAGGCTCAAGGGAGGGATGCAGAGGCTCAAGAGAGGGATGCAGAGGCTCAAGTGAGGAATGAAGAGGCACTAGAGAGAGAGATGCAGAGGCTCTTGAGAGTGATGCAGAGGCTCAAGAGAGGGATGCAGAGGCATAAGAGAGTGATGCAAAGGCTTAAGAGAGGGATGTAGAGGCTCATGAGAGGGATGGAGGAGTTCAAGAGAAGGATGCAGAGGCACTAGAGAGTGATGCAGAGGCGTAATAGAGGAATGCAAAGGCTCCAGAGAGTGCTGCAGAGGCTTAAGAGGGGGATGCTGAGGCTCCAGAGAGTGATGCAGAGGCTGAAGGGAGAGATGCAGAGGCTTAAGAGAGTTATGCAGGGGCTCAAAAGCGTGATGCAGAGGCTCAGTTGAATGATGTAGAGGCTAAGGAGAGGGATGCAGAGGCTCAAGAGAATGGTGCAGAGGCTCAAGAGAGTGATGCAGAGGATCAAGAGAGGGATGCAGAGGATTAAGAGAGTGATGCAGAGGCTGAAGCGAGTGATGTAGAGGCTCAAGAGAGTGATGTAGAGGCTCTGTAGAGTGATGCAGAGGCTCAAGAGAGTGATGCAGAGGATCAAAAGAGTGATGCAGAGGCTCAAGAGAGTGATGCAGAGGCTTAAGAGAGGGATGCTGAGGCTCAAGAGAGTGATGCAGAGGCTTAAGAGATGAATGCAGAGGCGGAGGAGAATGGTGCAACGGCTTAGGAGAGGGATGCGGAGGCTGAAGAGAGTGATGCAGAGGCTGAAGAGAAAGATGCAGAGGCTCAAGAGAGTGATACAGAAGCTTAAAAGAGAGATGCAGAGGCTCAAGAGAATGATGAAGAGGCTCAAGAGAGTGCAGCAGAGGTTAAAGAGAGGGATGCTGAGGCTCCAGAGAGGGATGCAGAGGCTCCAGAGTGTGATGCAGAGGTTGAAGAGAGAGATGCAGAGGCTTAAGAGTGTTATGCAGGGGCTCAAGAAAGTGATGCAGAGGCTTAAGAGAATGATGTAGAGGCTTAAGAGAGGGATGCAGATGCTCAAGAGAATGATGCAGAGGCTCAAGAGAGTGATGCAGAGGATCAAGAGAGGGATGCAAAGGATTAAGAGAGTGATGCAGAGGCTGAAGCGAGTGATGTAGAGGCTCAAGAGAGTGATGTAGAGGCTCTGGAGAGTGATGCAGAGGCTCAAGAGAGTGATGCAGAGGATCAAGAGAGTGATGCAGAAGCTCAAGAGAGTGATTCAGAGGCTTAAGAGAGGGATGCAGAGGTTCAAGAGAGTGATGCAGAGGCTGAAGAGAGTTTTGCAGAGGCTTAAGAGAGGGATGCAGAGGCTCAAGTGAGTGATGCAGAGTCTCAAGAGAGTGATGCAGAGGCTCATGAGAGTGATGCAGAGGCTTAAGAGAGGGATATAGAGGCTCCAGAGAGAGATGTATAGGCTCAAGAGAGGGATGCAGAGGCTCAAGAGAGGGATGCAGAGGCTGAAGAGAGTGATGCAGAGGCTCTGGAGAGTGATGTAGAGGCTCTGGAGAGTGATGCAGAGGCTCAAGAGAGTGATGCAGAGGATCAAGAGAGTGATGCAGAAGCTCAAGAGAGTGATTCAGAGGCTTAAGAGAGGGATGCAGAGGCTCAAGAGAGTGATGCAGAGGCTGAAGAGAGTTTTGAAGAGGCTTAAGAGAGGGATGCAGAGGCTCAAGAGCGTGATGCAGAGTCTCAAGAGAGTGATGCAGAGGCTCATGAGAGTGATGCAGAGGCATAAGAGAGGGATATAGAGGCTCCAGAGAGAGATGTATAGGCTCAAGAGAGTGATGCAGAGGCTCAAGAGAGGGATGCAGAGGCTGAAGAGAGTGATGCAGAGGCTCTAGAGTGGGATGCAGAGGCTCAAGGGAGTGATTCAGAGGCTTACAAGAGTGATGCAGAAGCTTAATAGAGTGATGCAGAGGCTCAAGAGAGGGATGCAGAGGCTCAAGAGAGGGATGCAATAGCTCAAGAGAGGGATGCAGAGGCTCAAGTGAGGGATGCAGAGGCACAAGAGAGGGATGCAGAGGCTAAAGAGAGGGATGCAGAGGCACAAGAGAGGGATGCAGAGGCTTAAGAGAGGGATGCAGAGGCTTAAGCGTGTGATGCAAAAGCTCATGAGAGGGATGCAGAGGCTCATAAGAGGGATGCAGGAGTTCAAGAGAGAGATACAAAGGCTCTTGAAAGGGATGCAGAGGCTTAAGAAAGTGATGCAGATGCTCAAAAGAGGGATGCAGAGGCTTAAGAGGGTGATGCAGAGGCTCAAGAGAGTGGTGCAGAGGCTCAATAGAGGGATGCAGGGGCTCAAGAGAGTGATGGAGAGGCTCAAGAGAGTGATTCAGAGGTTTACGGGAGTGATGCAGAGGCTTAAGAGAGTGATGCAGAGGATTACGAGAGTGATGCACAGGCTTAAGAGAGTGATGCAGAGGCTCAGGAGAGGGATGGAGAGGCTCGTGATAGTGATTCAGAGGTTAACGGGAGTGATGCGGAGGCTCAAGAGAGTGATGCAGAGGCTGAAGTGAGAGATGCAGAGGCTTAAAAAAGTGCTGCAGAGGCTCAAAATAGGGATGCAGAGGCTTAAGAGGGTGATGCAGAGGCTCAAGAGAGTGATGCAGAAGCTCAAGAGAGGGATGCAGAGGCTGAAGAGAGTGATGCAGAGGCTCAAGAGAGTGATGCAGAGGATGAAGAGAGGGATGCAAAGGCTCAGGAGAGGGATGCAGAGGCTCAAGAGAATGATGTAGAGGATGAAGAGAGTGAAGAAGAGGCTTAAGAGAGTAATGCAGAGGCTCAAGAGAGTGATGCAGAAGATGAAGAGAGGGATGCAGAGGCTCAAGAGAGTGATGCAGAGGATCAAGAGAGTGATGCAGAGGCTCACGAGAGTGATGCAGAGGCTATAGAGAATGATGCAGAGGCTCAAGTGAGTAATGCAGAGGATTAAGAGAGGGATGCAGAGGCTTAAGAGAGTGATGCAGAGGCACAAGAGAGTGATGCAGTGGCTGAAGAGAGTGTTGCAGAGGCTAAAGAGAGGGATGCAGAAGCTCAAGAGAGTGATGCAGAGGCTTAAAAGAGTGATGCAGACGCTCAAGAGAATGATGCAGAGGCCTAAGATAGTGATTCTGAGGCTCAAGAGAATGATGCAGAGGCTCGAAAAAATGATGCAGAGGCTGATGAGAGAGATGCAGAGGCTCAGGAGAGTGAGGCATAGGCTCAAGAGAGTGATGCAGAGGTTCAGGAGAGGGATGCAGAGGCTGAAGAGAGTGATTCAGAGGCTCACGAGAGGGGATGCAGACACTCAAGAGTGATTCAGAGGCTTACGAGAGTGATGCAGAGGCTTAAGAGAGTGATGCAGAGGCTTAAGAGAGGGATGCAGACGCTCAAGAGAGGGATGCAATGGCATAAGAGAGGGATGCAAAGGCTCATGTGAGAGATGCAGAGGCACAAGAGAGGGATGCAGAGGCTTAAGAGAGTGATGTAGAGGCTCAGGAGAGGGATGCAGAGGCTGAAGAGAGTCATGCAGAGGCTCAAGAGAGGGATGCAGAGGCTCATAAGAGGGATGCCAGAGTTCAAGAGAGAGATGCAAAAGCTCATGGAAGGGATGCAGAGGCTTAAGAAAGTGATGCGGAGGCTCAACAGAGGGATGCAGAGGCTTAAGAGGGTGATGCAGAGGCTCAAGAGAGTGATGCAGAGGATCAATAGAGTGATGCAGGGGCTCAAGAGAGCGATGGAGAGGGTCAAGAGAGTGATTCAGAGGTTTAAGGGAGTGATGCAGAGGCTAAAGAGAGTGATGCAGAGGCTTAAGAGACGGATGCAGAGGCTCAGGAGAGGGATGCAGAGGCTCAAGGGAGGGATGCAGAGGCTCAAGAGAGGGATGCAGAGGCTCAAGTGAGGAATGAAGAGGCACTAGAGAGAGATGTAGAGGCTCTTGAGAGTGATGCAGAGGCTCAAGAGAGGGATGCAGAGGCATAAGAGAGTGATGCAAAGGCTTAAGAGAGGGATGTAGAGGCTCATGAGAGGGATGGAGGAGTTCAAGAGAAGGATGCAGAGGCACTAGAGAGTGATGCAGAGGCGTAATAGAGGAATGCAAAGGCCCCAGAGAGTGCTGCAGAGGCTCAAGAGGGGGATGCTGAGGCTCCAGAGAGGGATGCAGAGGCTTAAGAGAGGGATGCAGACGCTCAAGAGAGGGATGCAATGGCATAAGAGAGGGATGCAAAGGCTCATGTGAGAGATGCAGAGGCACAAGAGAGGGATGCAGAGGCTTAAGAGAGTGATGTAGAGGCTCAGGAGAGGGATGCAGAGGCTGAAGAGAGTCATGCAGAGGCTCAAGAGAGGGATGCAGAGGCTCATAAGAGGGATGCCAGAGTTCAAGAGAGAGATGCAAAGGCTCATGGAAGGGATGCAGAGGCTTAAGAAAGTGATGCGGAGGCTCAAAAGATGGATGCAGAGGCTTAAGAGGGTGATGCAGAGGCTCAAGAGAGTGATGCAGAGGATCAATAGAGTGATGCAGGGGCTCAAGAGAGCGATGGAGAGGGTCAAGAGAGTGATTCAGAGGTTTAAGGGAGTGATGCAGAGGCTAAAGAGAGTGATGCAGAGGCTTAAGAGACGGATGCAGAGGCTCAAGTGAGGAATGAAGAGGCACTAGAGAGAGATGTAGAGGCTCTTGAGAGTGATGCAGAGGCTCAAGAGAGGGATGCAGAGGCATAAGAGAGTGATGCAAAGGCTTAAGAGAGGGATGTAGAGGCTCATGAGAGGGATGGAGGAGTTCAAGAGAAGGATGCAGAGGCACTAGAGAGTGATGCAGAGGCGTAATAGAGGAATGCAAAGGCCCCAGAGAGTGCTGCAGAGGCTCAAGAGGGGGATGCTGAGGCTCCAGAGAGGGATGCAGAGGCTCCAGAGAGTGATGCAGAGGATGAAGGGAGAGATGCAGAGGCTTAAGAGAGTTATGCAGGGGCTCAAAAGAGTGATGCAGAGGCTCAGGAGAATGATGTAGAGGCTAAGGAGAGGGATGTAGAGGCTCAAGAGAATGATGCAGAGGCTCAAGAGAGTGATGCAGAGGATCAAGAGAGGGATGCAGAGGATTAAGAGAGTGATGCAGAGGCTGAAGCGAGTGATGTAGAGGCTCAAGAGAGTGATGTAGAGGCTCTGGAGAGTGATGCAGAGGCTCAAGAGAGTGATGCAGAGGATCAAAAGAGTGATGCAGAGGCTCAAGAGAGTGATGCAGAGGCTTAAGAGAGGGATGCTGAGGCTCAAGAGAGTGATGCAGAGGCTCAAAAGAGTGATGCAGAGTCTCAAAAGAGTGATGCAGAGGCTCAAGAGAGTGATGCAGAGGCTTAAGAGAGAGTTGCAGAGGCTTAAGAGAGGGATGCAGAGGCTCAAGAGAGTGATGCAGAGTCTCAAAAGAGTGATGCAGAGGCTCATGAGAGTGATGCAGAGGCTTAAGAGAGGGATATAGAGGCTCCAGAGAGATAGTGTATAGGCTCAAGAGAGTGATGCAGAGGCTCAAGTGAGGGATGCAGAGGCACAAGAGAGGGATGCACAGGCTCTAGAGTGGGATGCAGAGGCTCAAGAGAGTGATTCAGAGGCTTACAAGAGTGATGCAGAAGCTTAATAGAGTGATGCAGAGGCTCAAGAGAGGGATGCAGAGGCTCAACAGAGGGATGCAATAGCTCAAGAGAGGGATGCAGAGGCTCAAGTGAGGGATGCAGAGGCACAAGAGAGGGATGCAGAGGCTAAAGAGAGGGATGCAGAGGCACAAGAGAGGGATGCAGAGGCTTAAGAGAGGGATGCAGAGGCTTTAGCGTGTGATGCAAAAGCTCAAGAGAGGGATGCAGAGGCTCATAAGAGGGATGCAGGAGTTCAAGAGAGAGATACAAAGGCTCCTGAAAGGGATGCAGAGGCTTAAGAAAGTGATGCAGAGGCTCAAAAGAGGGATGCAGAGGCTTAAGAGGGTGATGCAGAGGCTCAAGAGAGTGGTGCAGAGGCTCAATAGAGGGATGCAGGGGCTCAAGAGAGTGATGGAGAGGCTCAAGAGAGTGATTCAGAGGTTTACGGGAGTGATGCAGAGGCTTAAGAGAGTGATGCAGAGGATTACGAGAGTGATGCACAGGCGTAAGAGAGTGATGCAGAGGCTCAGGAGAGGGATGGAGAGGCTCGTGATAGTGATTCAGAGGTTAACGGGAGTGATTCGGAGGCTCAAGAGAGTGATGCAGAGGCTGAAGTGAGAGATGCAGAGGCTTAAAAAAGTGCTGCAGAGGCTCAAAATAGGGATGCAGAGGCTTAAGAGGGTGATGCAGAGGCTCAAGAGAGTGATGCAGAAGCTCAAGAGAGGGATGCAGAGGCTGAAGAGAGTGATGCAGAGGCTCAAGAGAGTGATGCAGAGGATGAAGAGAGGGATGCAAAGGCTCAGGAGAGGGATGCAGAGGCTCAAGAGAATTATGTAGAGGATGAAGAGAGTGAAGAAGAGGCTTAAGAGAGTAATGCAGAGGCTCAAGAGAGTGATGCAGAAGATGAAGAGAGGGATGCAGAGGCTCAAGAGAGTGATGCAGAGGATCAAGAGAGTGATGCAGAGTCTCACGAGAGTGATGCAGAGGCTATAGAGAATGATGCAGAGGCTCAAGAGAGTGATGCAGAGGATTAAGAGAGGGATGCAGAGGCTTAAGAGAGTGATGCAGAGGCACAAGAGAGTGATGCAGTGGCTGAAGAGAGTGTTGCAGAGGCTAAAGAGAGGGATGCAGAGGCTCAAGAGAGTGATGCAGAGGCTTAAAAGAGTGATGCAGACGCTCAAGAGAATGATGCAGAGGCCTAAGAGAGTGATTCTGAGGCTCAAGAGAATGATGCAGAGGCTCGAAAAAATGATGCAGAGGCTGATGAGAGAGATGCAGAGGCTCAGGAGAGTGAGGCATAGGCTCAAGAGAGTGATGCAGAGGTTCAGGAGAGGGATGCAGAGGCTGAAGAGAGTGATGCAGAGGCTCACGAGAGGGGATGCAGACACTCAAGAGTGATTCAGAGGCTTACGAGAGTGATGCAGAGGCTTAAGAGAGTGATGCAGAGGCTTAAGAGAGGGATGCAGACGCTCAAGAGAGGGATGCAATGGCATAAGAGAGGGATGCAGAGGCTCATGTGAGAGATGCAGAGGCACAAGAGAGGGATGCAGAGGCTTAAGAGAGTGATGTAGAGGCTCAGGAGAGGGATGCAGAGGCTGAAGAGAGTCATGCAGAGGCTCAAGAGAGGGATGCAGAGGCTCATAAGAGGGATGCCAGAGTTCAAGAGAGTTATGCAAAGGCTCATGGAAGGGATGCAGAGGCTTAAGAAAGTGATGCGGAGGCTCAAAAGAGGGATGCAGAGGCTTAAGAGGGTGATGCAGAGGCTCAAGAGAGTGATGCAGAGGATCAATAGAGTGATGCAGGGGCTCAAGAGAGCGATGGAGAGGGTCAAGAGTGATTCAGAGGTTTAAGGGAGTGATGCAGAGGCTAAAGAGAGTGATGCAGAGGCTTAAGAGACGGATGCAGAGGCTCAGGAGAGGGATGCAGAGGCTCAAGGGAGGGATGCAGAGGCTCAAGAGAGGGATGCAGAGGCTCAAGTGAGGAATGAAGAGGCACTAGAGAGAGATTTAGAGGCTCTTGAGAGTGATGCAGAGGCTCAAGAGAGGGATGCAGAGGCATAAGAGAGTGATGCAAAGGCTTAAGAGAGGGATGTAGAGGCTCATGAGAGGGATGGAGGAGTTGAAGAGAAGGATGCAGAGGCACTAGAGAGTGATGCAGAGGCGTAATAGAGGAATGCAAAGGCCCCAGAGAGTGCTGCAGAGGCTCAAGAGGGGGATGCTGAGGCTCCAGAGAGGGATGCAGAGGCTCCAGAGAGTGATGCAGAGGCTGAAGGGAGAGATGCAGAGGCTTAAGAGAGTTATGCAGGGGCTCAAAAGAGTGATGCAGAGGCTCAGGAGAATGATGTAGAGGCTAAGGAGAGGGATGTAGAGGCTCAAGAGAATGATGCAGAGGCTCAAGAGAGTGATGCAGAGGATCAAGAGAGGGATGCAGAGGATTAAGAGAGTGATGCAGAGGCTGAAGCGAGTGATGTAGAGGCTCAAGAGAGTGATGTAGAGGCTCTGGAGAGTGATGCAGAGGCTCAAGAGAGTGATGCAGAGGATCAAAAGAGTGATGCAGAGGCTCAAGAGAGTGATGCAGGGGCTTAAGAGAGGGATGCTGAGGCTCAAGCGAGTGATGCAGAGTCTCAAAAGAGTGATGCAGAGGCTCATGAGAGTGATGCAGAGGCTTAAGAGAGGGATATAGAGGCTCCAGAGAGATAGTGTATAGGCTCAGGAGAGTGATGCAGAGGCTCAAGTGAGGGATGCAGAGGCACAAGAGAGGGATGCAGAGGCTCTAGAGTGGGATGCAGAGGCTCAAGAGAGTGATTCAGAGGCTTACAAGAGTGATGCAGAAGCTTAATAGAGTGATGCAGAGGCTCAAGAGAGGGATGCAGAGGCTCAAGAGAGGGATGCAATAGCTCAAGAGAGGGATGCAGAGGCTCAAGTGAGGGATGCAGAGGCACAAGAGAGGGATGCAGAGGCTAAAGAGAGGGATGCAGAGGCACAAGAGAGGGATGCAGAGGCTTAAGAGAGGGATGCAGAGGCTTAAGCGTGTGATGCAAAAGCTCAAGAGAGGGATGCAGAGGCTCATAAGAGGGATGCAGGAGTTCAAGAGAGAGATACAAAGGCTCATGAAAGGGATGCAGAGGCTTAAGAAAGTGATGCAGAGGCTCAAAAGAGGGATGCAGAGGCTTAAGAGGGTGATGCAGAGGCTCAAGAGAGTGGTGCAGAGGCTCAATAGAGGGATGCAGGGGCTCAAGAGAGTGATGGAGAGGCTCAAGAGAGTGATTCAGAGGTTTACGGGAGTGATGCAGAGGCTTAAGAGAGTGATGCAGAGGATTACGAGAGTGATGCACAGGCTTAAGAGAGTGATGCAGAGGCTCAAGAGAGGGATGGAGAGGCTCGTGATAGTGATTCAGAGGTTAACGGGAGTGATGCGGAGGCTCAAGAGAGTGATGCAGAGGCTGAAGTGAGAGATGCAGATGCTTAAAAAAAAGTGCTGCAGAGGCTCAAAATAGGGATGCAGAGGCTTAAGAGGGTGATGCAGAGGCTCTAGAGAGTGATGCAGAGGCTCAAAAGAGGGATGCAGAGGCTGAAGAGAGTGATGCAGAGGCTCAAGAGAGTGATGCAGAGGATGAAGAGAGGGATGCAAAGGCTCAGGAGAGGGATGCAGAGGCTCAAGAGAATGATGTAGAGGATGAAGAGAGTGAAGCAGAGGCTTAAGAGAGTAATGCAGAGGCTCAAGAGAGTGATGCAGAAGATGAAGAGAGGGATGCAGAGGCTCAAGAGAGTGATGCCGAGGATCAAGAGAGTGATGCAGAGGCTCACGAGAGTGATGCAGAGGCTATAGAGAATGATGCAGAGGCTCAAGAGAGTGATGCAGAGGATTAAGAGAGTGATGCAGAGGCTTAAGAGAGGGATGCAGACGCTCAAGAGAAGGATGCAGAGGCTCAAGAGAGGGATGCAATGGCATAAGAGAGGAATGCAGAGGCTCATGTGAGAGATGCAGAGGCACAAGAGAGGGATGCAGAGGCTTAAGAGAGTGATGCAGAGGCTCAGGAGAGGGATGCAGAGGCTGAAGAGAGTCATGCAGAGGCTCAAGAGAGGGATGCAAAGGCTCATAGGAGGGATGCCAGAGTTCATGAGAGAGATGCAAAGACTCATGAAAGGGATGCAGAGGCTTAAGAAAGTGATGCGGAGGCTCAAAAGAGGAATGAAGAGGCTTAAGAGGGTGATGCAGAGGCTGAAGAGAGTGATGCAGAGGATCAATAGAGTGATGCAGGGGCTCAAGAGAGCGATGGAGAGGGTCAAGAGAGTGATTCAGAGGTTTAAGGGAGTGATGCAGAGGCTAAAGAGAGTGATGCAGAGGCTTAAGAGACGGATGCAGAGGCTCAGGAGAGGGATGCAGAGGCTCAAGGGAGGGATGCAGAGGCTCAAGAGAGGGATGCAGAGGCTCAAGTGAGGAATGAAGAGGCACTAGAGAGAGATGCAAAGGCTTAAGAGAGGGATGTAGAGGCTCATGAGAGGGATGGAGGAGTTCAAGAGAAGGATGCAGAGGCACTAGAGAGTGATGCAGAGGCGTAATAAAGGAATGCAAAGGCTCCAGAGAGTGCTGCAGAGGCTCAAGAGGGGGATGCTGAGGCGACAGAGAGGGATGCAGAGGCTGAAGGGAGAGATGCAGAGGCTTAAGAGAGTTATGCAGGGGCTCAAACGAGTGATGCAGAGGCTCAAGAGAATGATGTAGAGGCTAACGAGAGGGATGCAGAGGCTCAAGAGAATGACGCAGAGGCTCAAGAGAGTGATGCAGAGGATCAAGAGAGGGATGCAGAGGATTAAGTGAGTGATGCAGAGGCTGAAGCGAGTGATGTAGAGGCTCAAGAGAGTGATGTAGAGGCTCAAGAGAGTGATGCAGAGGATGAAGAGAGGGATGCAAAGGCTCAGGAGAGGGATGCAGAGGCTCAAGAGAATGATGTAGAGGATGAAGAGAGTGAAGCAGAGGCTTACGAGAGTAATGCAGAGGCTCAGGATAGTGATGCAGAAGATGAAGAGAGGGATGCAGAGGCTCAAGAGAGTGATGCCGAGGATCAAGAGAGTGATGCAGAGGCTCACGAGAGTGATGCAGAGGCTATAGAGAATGATGCAGAGGCTCAAGAGAGTGATGCAGAGGATTAAGAGAGGGATGCAGAGGCTCAAGAGAATGATGTAGAGGATGAAGAGAGTGAAGCAGAGGCTTAAGAGAGTAATGCAGAGGCTCAAGAGAGTGATGCAGAGGCTCAAGAGAGTGATGCAGAGGATGAAGAGAGGGATGCAAAGGCTCAGGAGAGGGGTGCAGAGGCTCAAGAGAATGATGTAGAGGATGAAGAGAGTGAAGCAGAGGCTTAAGAGAGTAATGCAGAGGCTCAGGATAGTGATGCAGAAGATGAAGAGAGGGATGCAGAGGCTCAAGAGAGTGATGCCGAGGATCAAGAGAGTGATGCAGAGGCTCACGAGAGTGATGCAGAGGCTATAGAGAATGATGCAGAGGCTCAAGAGAGTGATGCAGAGGATTAAAAGAGGGATGCAGTGGCTTAAGAGAGTGATGCAGAGGCTTAAGAGAGGGATGCAGACGCTCAAGAGAAGGATGCAGAGTCTCAAGAGAGGGATGCAATGGCATAAGAGAGGGATGCAGAGGCTTAAGAGACGGATGCAGAAGCTCAGGTGAGGGATGCAGAGGCTCAAGGGAGGGATGCAGAGGCTCAAGAGAGGGATGCAGAGGCTCAAGTGAGGAATGAAGAGGCACTAGAGAGAGATGTAGAGGCTCTTGAGAGTGATGCAGAGGCTCAAGAGAGGGATGCAGAGGCATAAGAGAGTGATGCAAAGGCTTAAGAGAGGGATGTAGAGGCTCATGAGAGGGATGGAGGAGTTCAAGAGAAGGATGCAGAGGCACTAGAGAGTGATGCAGAGGCGTAATAGAGGAATGCAAAGGCCCCAGAGAGTGCTGCAGAGGCTCAAGAGGGGGATGCTGAGGCTCCAGAGAGGGATGCAGAGGCTCCAGAGAGTGATGCAGAGGCTGAAGGGAGAGATGCAGAGGCTTAAGAGAGTTATGCAGGGGCTCAAAAGAGTGATGCAGAGGCTCAGGAGAATGATGTAGAGGCTAAGGAGAGGGATGTAGAGGCTCAAGAGAATGATGCAGAGGCTCAAGAGAGAGATGCAGAGGATCAAGAGAGGGATGCAGAGGATTAAGAGAGTGATGCAGAGGCTGAAGCGAGTGATGTAGAGGCTCAAGAGAGTGATGTAGAGGCTCTGGAGAGTGATGCAGAGGATCAAGAGAGTGATGCAGAGGATCAAAAGAGTGATGCTGAGGCTCAAGAGAGTGATGCAGAGGCTTAAGAGAGGGATGCTGAGGCTCAAGAGAGTGATGCAGAGGCTGAAGAGAGAGTTGCAGAGGCTTAAGAGAGGGATGCAGAGGCTCAAGAGAGTGATGCAGAGTCTCAAATGAGTGATGCAGAGGCTCATGAGAGTGATGCAGAGGCTTAAGAGAGGGATATAGAGGCTCCAGAGAGATAGTGTATAGGCTCAAGAGAGTGATGCAGAGGCTCAAGTGAGGGATGCAGAGGCACAAGAGAGGGATGCAGAGGCTCTAGAGTGGGATGCAGAGGCTCAAGAGAGTGATTTAGAGGCTTACAAAAGTGATGCAGAAGCTTAATAGAGTGATGCAGAGGCTCAAGAGAGGGATGCAGAGGCTCAAGAGAGGGATGCAATAGCTCAAGAGAGGGATGCAGAGGCTCAAGTGAGGGATGCAGAGGCACAAGAGAGGGATGCAGAGGCTAAAGAGAGGGATGCAAAGGCACAAGAGAGGGATGCAGAGGCTTAAGAGAGGGATGCAGAGGCTTAAGCGTGTGATGCAAAAGCTCAAGAGAGGGATGCAGAGGCTCATAAGAGGGATGCAGGAGTTCAAGAGAGAGATACAAAGGCTCATGAAATGGATGCAGAGGCTTAAGAAAGTGATGCAGAGGCTCAAAAGAGGGATGCAGAGGCTTAAGAGGGTGATGCAGAGGCTCAAGAGAGTGGTGCAGAGGCTCAATAGAGGGATGCAGGGGCTCAAGAGAGTGATGGAGAGGCTCAAGAGAGTGATTCAGAGGTTTACGGGAGTGATGCAGAGGCTTAAGAGAGTGATGCAGAGGATTACGAGAGTGATGCACAGGCTTAAGAGAGTGATGCAGAGGCTCAAGAGAGGGATGGAGAGGCTCGTGATAGTGATTCAGAGGTTAACGGGAGTGATGCGGAGGCTCAAGAGAGTGATGCAGAGGCTGAAGTGAGAGATGCAGATGCTTAAAAAAAAGTGCTGCAGAGGCTCAAAATAGGGATGCAGAGGCTTAAGAGGGTGATGCAGAGGCTCTAGAGAGTGATGCAGAGGCTCAAAAGAGGGATGCAGAGGCTGAAGAGAGTGATGCAGAGGCTCAAGAGAGTGATGCAGAGGATGAAGAGAGGGATGCAAAGGCTCAGGAGAGGGATGCAGAGGCTCAAGAGAATGATGTAGAGGATGAAGAGAGTGAAGCAGAGGCTTAAGAGAGTAATGCAGAGGCTCAAGAGAGTGATGCAGATGATGAAGAGAGGGATGCAGAGGCTCAAGAGAGTGATGCCGAGGATCAAGAGAGTGATGCAGAGGCTCACGAGAGTGATGCAGAGGCTATAGAGAATGATGCAGAGGCTCAAGAGAGTGATGCAGAGGATTAAGAGAGGGATGCAGAGGCTTAAGAGAGTGATGCAGAGGCTTAAGAGAGGGATGCAGACGCTCAAGAGAAGGATGCAGAGGCTCAAGAGAGGGATGCAATGGCATAAGAGAGGGATGCAGAGGGTCATGTGAGAGATGCAGAGGCACAAGAGAGGGATGCAGAGGGTTAAGAGAGTGATGCAGAGGCTCAGGAGAGGGATGCAGAGGCTGAAGAGAGTCATGCAGAGGCTCAAGAGAGGGATGCAGAGGCTCATAAGAGGGATGCCAGAGTTCAAGAGAGAGATGCAAAGACTCATGAAAGGGATGCAGAGGCTTAAGAAAGTGATGCGGAGGCTCAAAAGAGGAATGAAGAGGCTTAAGAGGGTGATGCAGAGGCTGAAGAGAGTGATGCAGAGGATCAATAGAGTGATGCAGGGGCTCAAGAGAGCGATGGAGAGGGTCAAGAGAGTGATTCAGAGGTTTAAGGGAGTGATGCAGAGGCTAAAGAGAGTGATGCAGAGGCTTAAGAGACGGATGCAGAGGCTCAGGAGAGGGATGCAGAGGCTCAAGGGAGGGATGCAGAGGCTCAAGAGAGGGATGCAGAGGCTCAAGTGAGGAATGAAGAGGCACTAGAGAGAGATGCAAAGGCTTAAGAGAGGGATGTAGAGGCTCATGAGAGGGATGGAGGAGTTCAAGAGAAAGATGCAGAGGCACTAGAGAGTGATGCAGAGGCGTAATAGAGGAATGCAAAGGCTCCAGAGAGTGCTGCAGAGGGTTAAGAGGGGGATGCTGAGGCTCCAGAGAGGGATGCAGAGGCTCCAGAGAGTGATGCAGAGGCTGAAGGGAGAGATGCAGAGGCTTAAGAGAGTTATGCAGGGGCTCAAAAGAGTGATGCAGAGGCTCAGGAGAATGATGTAGAGGCTAAGGAGAGGGATGCAGAGGCTCAAGAGAATGATGCAGAGGCTCAAGAGAGTGATGCAGAGGATCAAGAGAGGGATGCAGAGGATTAAGTGAGTGATGCAGAGGCTGAAGCGAGTGATGTAGAGGCTCAAGAGAGTGATGTAGAGGCTCTGGAGAGTGATGCAGAGGCTCAAGAGAGTGGTGCAGAGGATGAAGAGAGGGATGCAAAGGCTCAGGAGAGGGATGCAGAGGCTCAAGAGAATGATGTAGAGGATGAAGAGAGTGAAGCAGAGGCTTAAGAGAGTAATGCTGAGGCTCAAGAGAGTGATGCAGAGGCTCAAGAGAGTGATGCAGAGGATGAAGAGAGGGATGCAAAGGCTCAGGAGAGTGATGCCGAGGATGAAGCGAGTGATGTAGAGGCTCAAGAGAGTGATGTAGAGGCTCTGGAGAGTGATGCAGAGGCTCAAGAGAGGGATGCAGAGGCTCAAGAGAGGGATGCAATAGCTCAAGAGAGGGATGCTGAGGCTCAAGAGAGTGATGCAGAGGCTGAAGAGAGTGTTGCAGAGGCGTAAGAGAGGGATGCAGAGGCTCAAGAGAGTGATGCAGAGTCTCAAAAGAGTGATGCAGAGGCTCATGAGAGTGATGCAGAGGCTTAAGAGAGGGATACAGAGGCTCCAGAGAGGGATGTATAGGCTCAAGAGAGTGATGCAGAGGCTCAAGAGAGGGATGCAGAGGCTGAAGAGAGTGATGCAGAGGCTCATGAGTGGGATGCAGAGGCTCTCAAGAGAGTGATTCAAAGGCTTACGAGAGTGATGCAGAGGCTTAATAGAGTGATGAAGAGGCCTAAGAGAGGGATGCAGAGGCTCAAGAGAGGGATGCAGAGGCTCTAGAGAGGGATGCAGAAGCTTAAGAGAGTTATGCAGAGGCTCAAGAGAGGGATGCAGAAGCTTAATCGTGTGATGCAAAAGCTCAAGAGAGGGATGCAGGAGTTCAAGAGAGAGATGCAAAGGCTCATGAAAGGGATGCAGAGGCTTACGAAAGTGATGCAGAGGCTCAAAAGAGGGATGCAGAGGCTCAAGAGGGTGATGCAGAGGCTCAAGAGAGTGGTGCAGAGGCTCAATAGAGGGATGCAGGGGCTCAAGAGAGTGATGGAGAGGATCAAGAGAGTGATTCAGAGGTTTACGGGAGTGATGCAGAGGCTTAAGAGAGTGATGCAGAGGATTACGAGTGAGATGCACAGGCTAAAGAGAGTGATGCAGAGTATCAAGAGAGCAATGGAGAGGCTCATGATAGTGATTCAGAGGTTTACGGGAGTGATGCAGAGGCTTAAGAGAGTTATGCAGAGGCTTACGAGAGTGATGCAGAGGCTTAAGAGAGTGATGCAGAGGCTCAAGAGAGGGATGCAGAGGCTCAAGAGAGGGATGAATAGGCAGAAGAGTGGGATGCAGAGGCTAAAGTGAGTGATGCAGAGGCTCAAGAGAGTGATGCAGAGTCTCAAGAGAGTGATGCAGAGGCTCATGAGAGGGATGTATAGGCTCAAGAGAGTGAAGCAGAGGCTCAAGAGAGGGATGCAGAGGCTGAAGAGAGTGATGCAGAGGCTCAAGAGTGGGATGCAGAGGCTCAAGAGAGTGATTCAAAGGCTCAAGAGAATGATTCAAAGGCTTACGAGAGTGATGCAGAGGCCTAAGAGAGGGATGCTGAGGCTCAAGAGAGGGATGCAGAGGCTCAAGAGAGTGATGCAGAGGCTGAAGAGAGTGCTGCAGAGGCTTAAGTGAGGGATGAAGAGGCTCAAGAGAGTGATGCAGAGTCTCAAGAGAGTGATGCAGAGGCTCATGAGAGTGATGCAGAGGCTTAAGAGAGGGATACAGAGGCTCCAGAGAGGGATGTATAGGCTCAAGAGAGTGATGCAGAGGCTCAAGAGAGGGATTCAGAGGCTGAAGAGAGTGATGCAGAGGCTCAAGAGTGGGATGCAGAGGCTCAAGAGAGTGATTCAAAGGCTTACGACAGTGATGCAGAGGCTTAATAGAGTGATGCAGAGGCCTAAGAGTGGGATGCAGAGGCTCAAGAGAGGGATGCAGAGGCTCAAGAGAGGGATGCAATAGCTCAAGACAGGGATGCAGAGGCTCAAGTGAGGGATGCAGAGGCACAAGAGAGGGGTGCAGAGGCTTAAGAGAGTGATGCAGAGGCTTACGAGAGTGATGCAGAGGCTTAAGAGAGTGATGCAGAGGCTCAAGAGAGGGATGCAGAGACTCAAGAGAGTGATGCAGAGGCTGAAGAGAGTGTTGCAGAGGCTTATGAGAGGGATGCAGAGGCTCAAGAGAGTGATGCAGAGTCTCAAGACAGTGATGCAGAGGCTCATGAGAGTGTTGCAGAGGCTTAAGAGAGGGATACAGAGGCTCCAGAGAGGGATGTATAGGCTCAGGAGAGTGATGCAGAGGCTCAAGAGAGGGATGCAGGGGCTGAAGAGAGTGATGCAGAGGCTCAAGAGTGGGATGCAGAGGCTCAAGAGAGTGATTCAAAGGCTTACGAGAGTGATGGAGAGGCTTAATAGAGTGATGCAGAGGCCTAAGAGTAGGATGCAGAGGCTCAAGAGAGGGATGCAGAGGCTCAAGAGAGGGATGCAATAGCTCAAGACAGGGATGCAGAGGCTCAAGTGAGGGATGCAGAGGCACAAGAGAGGGGTGCAGAGGCTTAAGAGAGTGATGCAGAGGCTCAAAAGAGGGATGCAGGAGTTCAAGAGAGAGATGCACAGGCTCATGAAAGGGATGCAGAGGCTTAAGAAGGTGATGCAGACGCTCTAAAGAGGGATGCAGAGGCTCAAGAGGGTGATGCAGAGGCTCAAGAGAGTGGTGCAGAGGCTCAATAGAGGGATGCAGGGGCTCAAGAGAGTGATGGAGAGGATCAAGAGAGTGATTCAGAGGTTTACGGGAGTGATGCAGAGGCTTAAGAGAGTGATGCAGAGGATTACGAGAGAGATGCACAGGATAAAGAGAGTGATACAGATGCTCAAGAGAGGGATGGAGAGGCTCATGATAGTGATTCAGAGGTTTACGGGAGTGATGCATAGGATTAAGAGAGTGATGCAGAGGCTTACGAGAGTGATGCAGAGGCTTAAGAGAGTGATGCAGAGGCTCAAGAGAGGGATGCAGAGGCTCAAGAGAGGGATGAATAGGCAGAAGAGAGGGATGCAGAGGCTAAAGTGAGTGATGCAGAGGCACAAGAGAGAGATGCATAGGAACTTGAGAGTGATGCAGAGGCTCAAGAGAGGGATGCAGAGGCTTAAGAGAGTGATGCAAAGGCACAAGAGAGGGATGCAGAGGCTGAAGTGAGTGATGCAGAGACTCCAGAAAGAGATGCTGAGGCTCCAGAGAGGGATGCAGAGGCTCAGGAGAGTGATGCAGAGGCTCAAGAGAGAAAGGCAGAGGCTTAAAAGAGTGTTGTAAAGGCTCAAGAGAGGGATGCAGATGCTCATGAGATGGATGTAGGAGTTCACGAGAGGGATGTAGAGGCTCAAGAGAGTGATGCAGAGGCTTAAGAGAGGGATGCAGAGGCTCAAGAGAGTGATGCAGAGGCTTAAGAGAGGAATGCAGAGGCTAAGGAGAATGGTGCAACGGCTTAAGAGAGGGATGCAGAGGCTGAAGTGAAGGATGAAGAGGCTCAAGAGAGTGCTGCAGAGGCTCAAGAGAGGGATGCCGAGGCTCCAGAGAGGGATGCAGAGGCTCCAAACGAGAAACAAATAGTTGATTGAAAATGAAGTATTTAATGTTAATTTCTAATCAATTATGTGTTTGCATCATTTTTATCGTATATATAATGAATTAATAACAATAAACTGAAAATTCACAAAAACGTGGAAAAACGGCAAAATATTGCCTAATTCGATGATATTTTGTTTATATCACATAAAGGAAAAGGGGACGATAAACGTCAAAATATTGCTAAATTCAATGATTTTTAGTACAAAACAAAACGTAAGAAAACTTGCTTAAAAATGCAATATTAAGCGAAATTCTCAGATTTAAGGCCAAATCACATATCGTGAGAAAACATGAAGTATTATCGAAATATTGGTAAAAATGAATATATTTACGTACAACACACAACATGAAAAACGTGAAAAAAACGCTATATTACCATATTTGAGGATTTTAACTTTAAATAATAAAGCGAGGTTCCATATTATTTAGATCCTACAAAAGACATATAAAGATGTTGTTTCCAATACAAATGATAAAAATCAATGTGTTTTCATTAAAATACTCTAAAATATTTCTGATTTTCCGTTTATATTACCGATGGAAGATGTACACGTAAAACCGCTCTAATCCGGCTAAAACGTCGATATATGCAATAAAAACAAAACTTCTCGCATTTTCAATATCTTACTCAGTTTTTTAACGTAAAACAAATAGTTGATTGAAAATGAAGTATTTAATGTTAATTTCTAATCAATTATGTGTTTGCATCATTTTTATCGTATATATAATGAATTATTAACAATAAACTGAAAATTCACAAAAACGTGGAAAAACGGCAAAATATTGCCTAATTCGATAATATTTTGTTTATATCACATAAAGGAAAAGGGGATGATAAACGTCAAAATATTACTATATTCGATGATTTTTAGTACGAAACAAATTGCAAGAAAACTTGCTTAAAATGCAATATTATGCGAAATTCTGATATATAAAGGCTAAATCACATATCGTGATACTACATGAAATAGTATCGAAATATTGGTAAAAACGAATATATTCACGTTAAGTCACACTACATAAAAAACGTGAACAAAATCGCTCTATTACCATATTTGAGGATTTTAACTTCAAATCATAAAGCGAGGTTTCTTATTATTTAGATCCTAGAAAAGACATAAAAATGTTGTTTTCAATACAAATGATAAAAATCAATGTGTTTTCATTAGAATTAACTAAAATGTTCCTGATTTTCCGTTTATATTACCGATGGAAGATGTACACGTAAAACCGCTCCAATCCGGCAGAAACGTCGATATATGCAATAAAAACAGAACTTCTCCCCTTTTCAATATCTTACTCAGTATTTTAACGAGAAACAAATAGTTGATTCAAAATGAAGTATTTAATGTTAATTTCTAATCAATTATGTGTTTGCATCATTTTTATCGTATATATAATGAATTATTAACAATAAACTGAAAATTCACAAAAACGTGGAAAAACGGCAAAATATTGCCTAATTCGATGATATTTTGTTTATATCACATAAAGGAAAAGGGGACGATAAACGTCAAAATTTTGCTAAATTCAATGATTTTTAGTACAAAACAAAACGTAAGAAAACTTGCTTAAAAATGCAATATTAAGCGAAATTCTCAGATTTAAGGCCAAATCACATATCGTGAGAAAACATGAAGTATTATCGAAATATTGGTAAAAATGAATATATTTACGTACAACACACAACATGAAAAACCTGAAAAAAACGCTATATTACCATATTTAAGGATTTTAACTTTAAATCATAAAGCGAGGTTCCATATTATTTAGATCCTAGATAAGACATATAAAGATGTTGTTTCCAATACAAATGATAAAAATCAATGTGTTTTCATTAAAATACTCTAAAATATTTCTGATTTTCCGTATATATTACCGATGGAAGATGTACACGTAAAACCGCTCTAATCCGGCTAAAACGTCGATATATGCAATAAAAACAGAACTTCTCGCATTTTCAATATCTTACTCAGTTTTTTAACGTAAAACAAATAGTTGATTGAAAATGAAGTATTTAATGTTAATTTCTAATCAATTATGTGTTTGCATCATTTTTATCGTATATATAATGAATTATTAACAATAAACTGAAAATTCACAAAAACGTGGAAAAACGGCAAAATATTGCCTAATTCGATGATATTTTGTTTATATCACATAAAGGAAAAGGGGATGATAAACGTCAAAATATTGCTAAATTCAATGATTTTTAGTACATAACAAAACGTAAGAAAACTTGCTTACAAATGCAATATTAAGCAAAATTCTCAGATTTAAGGCCAAATCACATATCGTGAGAAAACATGAAGTATTTTCGAAATATTGGTATAAATGAATATTTTTACGTACAATCACACAACATGAAAAACGTGAAAAAAATCGCTATATTACCATATTTGAGGATTTTAACTTCAAATCATAAAGCGAGGTTCCATATTATTTAGATCCTAGAAAAGACATATAAAGATGCTGTTTCGAATACAAAAGACAAAAATCAATGTGTTTTCATTAAAATACTCTAAAATATTCCTGATTTTCCGTTTATATTACCGATGGAAGATGTACACGTAAAACCGCTCTAATTCGGCTGAAACGTCGATAAATGCAATAAAAACAGAACTTCTCCCCTTTTCAATATCTTACTCAGTATTTTAACGAGAAACAAATAGTTGATTGAAAATGAAGCATTTAATGTTAATTTTTAATCAATTATGTGTTTGCATCATTTTTATCGTATATATAATGAATTATTAACAATAAACTGAAAATTCACAAAAACGTGAAAAAACGGCAAAATATTGCCTAATTCGATGATATTTTGTTTATATCACATAAAGGAAAAGGGGATGATAAACGTCAAAATATTACTATATTTGATGATTTTTAGTACGAAACAAATTGCAAGAAAACTTGCTTAAAATGCAATATTAGCGAAATTCTGATATATAAAGGCTAAATCACATATCGTGATACTACATGAAATGGTATCGAAATATTGGTAAAAACGAATATATTCACGTTAAGTCACACTACATAAAAAACGTGAACAAAATCGCTCTATTACCATATTTGAGGATTTTAACTTCAAATCATAAAGCGAGGTTTCTTATTATTTAGATCCTAGAAAAGACATAAAAATGTTGTTTCCAATACAAATGATAAAAATCAATGTGTTTTCATTAGAATTAACTAAAATGTTCCTGATTTTCCGTTTATATTACCGATGGAAGATGTACACGTAAAACCGCTCCAATCCGGCAGAAACGTCGATATATGCAATAAAAACAGAACTTCTCCCCTTTTCAATATCTTACTCAGTATTTTAACGAGAAACAAATAGTTGATTCAAAATGAAGTATTTAATGTTAATTTCTAATCAATTATGTGTTTGCGTCATTTTTATCGTATATATAATGAATTATTAACAATATACTGAAAATTCACAAAAACGTGGAAAAACGGCAAAATATTGCCTAATTCGATGATATTTTGTTTATATCACATAAAGGAAAAGGGGACGATAAACGTCAAAATATTGCTAAATTCAATGATTTTTAGTACAAAACAAAACGTAAGAAAACTTGCTTAAAAATGCAATATTAAGCGAAATTCTCAGATTTAAGGCCAAATCACATATCGTGAGAAAACATGAAGTATTATCGAAATATTGGTAAAAATGAATATATTTACGTACAACACACAACATGAAAAACGTGAAAAAAATCGCTCTATTACCATATTTGAGGATTTTAACTTCAAATCATAAAGCGAGGTTTCGTATTATTTAGATCCTAGAAAAGACATATACAAATGTTGTTTCCAATACAAATGATAAAAATCAATGTGTTTTCATTAGAATTAATTAAAATGTTCCTGATTTTCCGTTTATATTACCGATGGAAGATGTACACGTAAAACCGCTCCAATCCGGCTGAAACGTCGATATATGCAATAAAAACAGAACTTCTCCCCTTTTCAATATCTTACTCAGTATTTTAACGAGAAACAAAGAGTTGATTCAAAATGAAGTATTTAACGTTAATTTCTAATCAATTATGTGTTTGCATCATTTTTATCGTATATTTAATGAATTATTAACAATAAACTGAAAATTCACAAAAACGTGGAAAAACGGCAAAATATTGCCTAATTCGATGATTTTTTGTTTATATCACATGAAGGAAAAGGGGATGATAATCGTCAAAATATTACTATATTCGATGATTTTAGTATGAAACAAAATGCAAGAAAACTTGCTTAAAATGCAATATTATGCGAAATTCTGATATATAAAGGCTAAATCACATATCGTGATATTACATGAAATAGTATCGAAATATTGGTACAAACTAATATATTCACGTTAAGTCACACTACATAAAAAACGTGAAAAAAATCGCTATATTACCAAATTTGAGGATTTTAACTTCAAATCATAAAGCGAGGTTCCATATTATTTACATCCTAGAAAAGACATTTAAAGATATTGTTTCCAATACAAATGATAAAAATCAATGTGTTTTCATTAAAATACTCTGAATGTTCCTGATTTTCCGTTTGTATTACCGATGGAAAATGTACACGTAAAACCGCTCTAATCCGGCTGAAACGTCGATATATGCAATAAAAACAGAACTTCTCCCCTTTTCAATATCTTGCTCAGTATTTTAACGAGAAACAAATAGTTGATTGAAAATGAAGTATTTAATGCTAATTTCTAATCAATTAGGTATTTGCATCATTTTTATCGTATATATAATGAATTATTAACAATAAACTGAAAATTCACAAAAACGTGGAAAAACGGCAAAATATTGCCTAATTCGATGATATTTTGTTTATATCACATAAAGGAAAAGGGGATGATAAACGTCAAAATATTGCTAAATTCAATGATTTTTAGTACAAAACAAAACGTAAGAAAACTTGCTTAAAAATGCAATATTAAGCGAAATTCTCAGATTAAAAGCCAAATCACATATCGTGAGAAAACATGAAGTATTATCGAAATATTGGTAAAAATGAATATATTTACGTACAACACACTACATGAAAAACGTGAAAAAATCGCTATATTACCATATTTTAGGATTTTAACTTCAAATCATAAAGCGAGGTTCCATATTATTTAGATCATACAAAAAGACATATAAAGATGTTGTTTCCAATACAAATGATAAAAATCAATGTGTTTTCATTAAAATACTCTAAAATATTTCTGATTTTCCGTTTATATTACCGATGGAAGATGTACACGTAAAACCGCTCTAATCCGGCTGAAACGTCGATATATGCAATAAAAACAGAACTTCTCGCATTTTTAATATCTTACTCAGTTTTTTAACGTAAAACAAATAGTTGATTGAAAATGAAGTATTTAATGTTATTTTCTAATCAATTATGTGTTTGCATCATTTTTATCGTATATATAATGAATTAATACCAATAAACTGAAAATTCACAAAAGCGTGGAAAACGGCAAAATATTGCCTAATTCGATGATATTTTGTTTAAATCACATAAGGGAAAGGGGATGACAAACGTCAAAATATTGCTAAATTCGATGATTTTTAGTACAAAACAAAATGCAAGAAAACTTGCTTAAAAATGAAAAATATGCGAAATTCTGAGATATGAAGGCCAAATCAAATATCGTGAGAAAACATGTAGTATCGAAATATTGGTAAAAACGAATATATTTACGTAAAGCGACACTACATGAAAAACGTGAAAAAAGTCGCTATATTACAAAATTTGAGGATTTTAACGTCAAATCATAAAGCGAGGTTTCGTATTTTTTAGATCGTAGAAAAGACATATAAAGATGTTGTTTCCAATACAAATGATAAAAATCAATGTTTTTTCATTAGAATTAACTAAAATGTTCTTGATTTTCCTGAAATCCCTGAAATGAAATGAAATTCCTAAAAGAGAGGCTGAAGAGAGTGATGCAGAGGCTCGGGACAGTGATGCAGAGGCTCAAGAGAGTGATGCAGAGGATCAAGAGAGTGATGCAGAGGCTTAAGAGAGTGATGCAGAGGCTCATGAGAGTGATGCAGAGGCTGAAGAGAATGATGCAGAGGCGTAAAAGAGTGATGCAGAGGCTCAAGAGAGTGATGCAGAGGCTCAAGAGAGTGATGCAGAGGATCAAGAGAGTGATGCAGAGGATCAAGAGAGTGATGCAGAGGATCAAGAGAGTGATGCAGAGGCTCAGCAGAGTGATGCAGAGGATCAAGAGAGTGATGCAGAGGATAAAGAGAGTGATGCAGAGGCTTAAGAGATTGATGCAGAGGCTCATGAGAGTGATGCAGAGGCTGAAGAGAATGATGCAGAGGCGTAAAAGAGTGATGCAGAGGCTCAAGAGAGTGATGCAGAGGCTCAAGAGAGTGATGCAGAGAATCAAGAGAGTGATGCAGAGGATCAAGAGAGTGATGCAGAGGATCAAGAGAGTGATGCAGAGGCTCAGCAGAGTGATGCAGAGGATCAAGAGAGTGATGCAGAGGCTCAAGAGAGTGATGCAGAGGCTTAAGAGAGTGATGCAGAGGATCAAGAGAGTGATGCAGAGGCTTAAAAGAGTGATGCAGAGGCTCAAGAGAATGATGCAGAGGCTCAAAAGAGTGATGCAGAGACTTAAGAGAAGAATGAAGAGGCTTAATAGAGTGATGCAGAGGATCAAGAGAGTAATGCAGAGGATCAAGAGAGTGATGCAGATGCTCAAGGGAGTGATGCAGAGGCTCAAGAGTATTATGCAGAGGCTCAAGAGAGTGATGCAGAGGCTTAAGAGAGGGATGCAGAGGTTTAAGAGAGTGATGCAGAGGCTCAAGAGAGTGATGCAGAGGCTCAAGAGAGGGATTCAGAGGCTCATGAGATGGATGCAGTGGCTTAAGAGAGTGATGCAGAGTCTCAGGAGAGTGATGCAGAGGCTCGAGAGAGTGATGCAGAGGCTGAAAAGAGGGATTCAGAGGCTCAAGAGAGGGATGAAGAGGCTGATGAGAGTGTTGCAGAGGCTCAAGAGAGGGAAGCAGAGGCTCAAGAGAGTGATGCAGAGACTCAAGAGAGTTATGCAGAGGCTCAAGAGAGTGATGCAGAGGCTTACGAGAGTGATGCAGAGGCTCAAGAGAGGGATGTAGAGGCTCAAGAGAGTGATGCAGAAGCTCAAGAGAGTGATGCATAAGATCAAGAGAGTGATGCAGGGGCTCAAGAGAGGGATGCAGAGGATCAAGAAAGTGATGCAGAGCTTGAAGTGAGAGATGCAGAGGTTTAAAAAAGTGTTGCAGAGGCTCAAAATAGGGATGCAGAGGCTTAAGAGGGTGATGCAGAGGCTCAAGAGAGTGATACAGAGGCTCAAGAGAGGGATGCAGAGGCTGAAGAGAGTGATGCAGAGGCTCAAGAGAGTGATGCAGAGGCTCAAGAGAGGGATGCAGAGGCTGAAGAGAGTGATGCAGAGGCTCAAGAGAGTGATGCAGAGGATGAAGAGAGGGATGTAAAGGCTCAAGAGAGTGATGCAGAGGCTCAAGAGAGTGATGCAGAGGCTCAAGAGAATGATGCAGAGGCTCAAGAGAGGGATGCAGAGGCTCAAGAGAATGATGAAGAGGATGAAGAGAGTGATGCAGAGGCTCAAGAGAGGGATGTTGACGCTCAAGAGAGTGATGCAGAAGCTCAAGAGAGTGATGCATAGGCTCAAGAGAGTAATGCAGGGGCTCAAGAGAGGGATGCAGAGGCTCAAGTGAGGGATGCAGAGGCACAAGAGAGGGATGCAGAGGCTTAAGAGAGTGATGCAGAGGCTCAAGAGAGGGATGCAGAGGCTTAAGCGTGTGATGCAAAAGCTCAAGAGAGGGATGCATAGGCTCATAAGAGGGATGCAGGAGTTCAAGAGAGAGATAAAAAAGGCTCATGAAAGGGATGCAGAGGCTTAAGAAAGTGATGCAGTGGCTCAAAAGAGGGATGCAGAGGCTTAGGAGGGTGATGCAGAGGCTCAAGAAAGTGGTGTAGAGGCTCAATAGAGGGATGCAGGGGCTCAAGAGAGTGATGGAGAGGCTCAAGAGAGTGATTCAGAGGTTTTTCGGGAGTGATGCAGAGGCTTAAGAGAGTGATGCAGAGGCCCCAGAGAGTGATGCAGAGGCTAAAGTGAGTGATGCAGAGGCTCAAGAGAGTGATGCAGATAATCAAGAGAGGGATGCAGAGGATTAAGATAGTGATGCAGAGGCTCATGAAAACACATTGATTTTTATCATTTGTACTGGAAACAACATCTTTATATGTCTTTGCTAGGATTTAAATAATATGGAACCTCGCTTTATGATTTGAAGATAAAATCCTCAAGTTTAGAAATATAGCGATTTTTTTTATGTTTTTCATGTAGTGAGCCAGAATTTGGCTCCAAATTATGGCTCAAGGGTCGCATTTGAGATGTTTGGGGTATTTTGAAAACTGCAGGGGGGTTTGGGCAAAATGTGACCCATCGTCGCTCTCAGTAATTGGCATATTTTCGGTATAAAAAGTTGTAATTTCAAACTGCGAATACGTGAAGAGAGCCAGAATTTGGCTCCAAAACATGGCTCAAGCGTCGAATTTGGGATGTTTGGGATATTTTCAAAACTGCAAGGTGGGTTTGGGCAAAATGTGACCCATCGCCGCTCTCAGTAATTGGCATTTTTTCGGTATAAAAATCGTAATTTCAAACGGCGATTACGTGCAGAGAGCCAGAATTTGCCTCTAAAATATAACTCATGCGTCGAATTTGGGTTGTTTGGGATATTTTAAAAACTGATGGGTGGGTTTGGGCAAAATGTGACCCATCGCTGCTCTCAGTATTTGGCATATTTTCGGTATAAAAAGTCGTAATTTTAAACTCCGAATACGTGAAGAGAGCCAGAATTTTGCACCAAAATATGGCTCAAGCGTCGAATTTGGGATTTTTGTGATATTTTGAAAACTGCTGCGGGGTTTGGGCAAAATGTGACCCATCGCTGCTCCCAGTAATTGGCATATATTCGGAATAAAAAGTCGTAATTTCAAACTGCGAATACATGCAGAGAGCGAGAATTTTTGCTCCAAAGTATTGCTTAAGCGTCGAATTTGGAATGTTTGGGATATTTTGAAAACTGCAGGGAAGGTTTGGGCAAAATGTGACGAATCGCCGCTCTCAGTAATTGGCATGTTTTCGGTACGTATGCTCCTATACGTATCGCCGCTCTCAGTAACTTACATATTTTCGGTATAAAAAGTCGTAATTTCTAATTGCGAATACGGAAATAGAGCCAGAATTTGGCTCCAAAATATGGTTTAAGGGTCGAATTTGGGATGTTTGGGATATTTTGAAAACTGCAGGGGTTGTTTTGGGCAAAATGTGACCCATCGCCTCTCTCAGTAATTGGCATAATTTCGGTATAAAAATTCGTAATTTCAAACTGCGAATACGTGCAGAGAGCCAGAATTTAGCTCCAAAATATGGCTCAAGGGGTCGAATTTGGAGTGTTTTTGATATTTTGAAAACTGCAGGTTGGGTTTGGGCAAAATGTAACCCATCGCCGCTCTCAGTATTTGGCATATTTTCGGTATAAAATTTCGTAATATCAAATTGCAAATACATGCAGAGAGCCAAAATTTGGCTCCAAAATATGGCTAAAGGGTCGAATTTGAGATGTTTGGGATATTTTGGAAACTGCTGAGGGGTTAGGTCAAAATGTGATCCATCGCCGCTTTCAGTAATTGGCATATTTTCGGTATAAAATGTCGTAATTTGAAGCTACGAATACGTGCACAGAGCCAAAATGTGGCTCCAAAATATGGCTCAAGCGTCGAATTTGGGATGTTTGTGATATTTTGAAAACTGCAGGGAGGGTTTGGGCAATATGTGATTAATCGCCGCTTTTAGTAATAGGCATATTTTCGGTATAAAAAGTCGTAATTTCAAACGGCTATTACGTGCAGAGAGCCAGAATTTGCCTCCAAAATATGGTTCAAGCGTCGAATTTCGGACGTTTGGGATATTTTAATAACCGCAGGGAGGATTTGGGCAAAATGTGATCCATCGCCGCTTTCAGTAATTGGCATATTTTTGGAATAAAATTCGTAATTTCAAACTGCGAATACGTGCAGAGAGCCAGAGTTCGGCTCCAAAATATGGCTCAAGCGTTAAATTTGGGATGTTTGGGATATTTTGAAAACTGCTGGGAGGGTTTGGGCAAAATGTGATCCATCGCCGCTTTCAGTAATTGGCATATTTTTGGTATAAAATGTCGTAATTTCAAACTGCGAATACGTGCAGAGAGCCAGAATTTGGCTCCAAAATATTGCTCAAGATCAAATTTGGGATGTTTGGGATATTTTGAAAACTGCCGGGATGGGGGGGGGGGGAGGTTCGGCAAAATGTGACCCATAGCAAATTTCAGAAATAGGCATATTTTCGGTATAAAAAGTCGTAATTTCAAACTGCAAATAAGTGCAGAGAGCGAGAATTTGGCTCCAAAATTTGGCTCAAGCGTCGAATTTGTAGTGTTTTGGATATTTTGAAAACTGCAGGGTGGGTTTGGTCAAAATATGACCCATCGCCTCTCTCAGTAATTGGCATATTTTCGGAATAAAAAGTCGTAATTTCAAACAGCGGTTACGTGCAGAGAGCCAGAATTTGCCTCCAAAAGTTGACTCAAGCGTCGAATTTGGGATGTTTGGGATATTTTAAAAACTGCAGGGAGGGTTTGGGCAAAAAGTGATCAGTCGACGCTTTCAGAAATTGGCATATTTTCTGTATAAAAATTCGTAATTTCAATCTGCGAATACGTTCAGAGACCCAGAATTTGGCTCCAAAATATGGCTCAATGGTCGAATTTGGGATGTTTGTGATATTTTGAAAACTGCTGCGGGGTTTGGGCAAAATGTGACCCATCGTTGCTCCCAGTAATGGGAATATATTCGGAATAAAAAGTCGTAATTTCAAACTGCGAATACGTGCAGAGAGCGAGAATTTTTGCTCCAAAGTATTGCTTAAGTGTCGAATTTGGGATGCTTGGGATATTTTGAAAACTGCACGGAAGGTTTGGGCAAAATGTGACGAACGCCGATTTCAGTAATTGGCATGTTTTCGGTACGTATGCTCCTATACGTATCGCCGCTCTCAGTAATTTGCATATTTTCGGTATAAAAAGTCGTAATTTCAAATTGCGACGGTGTTCCATTGCATGTACATAAAACCATATCTTGGGGAACGGGTATAGGTAAATATTTCACTGTTTTAACAATATGAGAAATGGGAAAGTGTTTAGGTTATTTAAAATTTCGCGGCCGAGTGATTGAGAATGGGGAGAGGGGAGGGGTTAGAAGGGTGGGGTTTATTGGGTGGTGCAGGGGAAGGGTTGTGGGTGGAGGGCACTCTGGGTTGTGCAGGGGGAGGGTTGTTGGTGGAGGGAACTCTGGGTGGTGCTGGGGGAGGGTTGTGGGTGGAGCAGGGGAAGGGTTGTGGGTGGAGGGAACTCTTGGTGGTGCAGTGGGAGGGTTGTGGGTGGAGGGAACTCTGGGTGGAGCTGGGGGAGGGTTGTGGGTGGTAGGAATCTTCCCCACTCATCACCACCTTCTCCATTCTTCACCACTTTTCTTATCCTTCAACACCTTCCCTACCCTTCAGCCCCTTCCCTACCCATCACCATCTTAACTTCCCTTCACCGTCTTACCTACCGTTCACGCCTTCTGGTCACCACCTTGCCTACCCTTCACCTTTTTCCCTATCTTTCATAACCTTCCCCACCCTTTACCACCTTCCCAATCCTCACTATTTTCCCTAACCTTCACCACCTTCCCTACCCTTTGCCACCTTCCCATCCCTTCATCAATTTCCCTACCCTTCACCTCTTTTCTTACTTTACTCCATCTTATCGACCCTTCACCATATTCCCCACCCTTCACCACCATCCCTACACTTCACCACCTTTCCTACCCTTCATCAAATAATCAACCCTTCTTCATATTCCCTACCCTTCACTACTTTCCCTACTCTTCACCACCTTCCCTTACCTTCACCACCTACCTGACCCTTCACAATCTTCCATACCCATCACCACCCTTAACAACCTTCCTTACCTTTCACCACTTTCCCTACCCTTCTCCATCTTCCCTAACCTTCATCACGTTCCTTACCCTTCACTATCTTCCCTAACCTTCCCCACTTTGCCTACCCTTCACAACCTTCCTTTTCCCTTCACCACCTTCCCTACCCTTATCTTGAGGTTATCTTGAGATGATTTCGGGGCTTTTTAGTGTCCCCGCGGCCCGGTCCTCGACCAGGCCTCCACCCCCAGGAAGCAGCCCGTGACAGCTGACTAACACCCAGGTACCTATTTTACTGCTAGGTAACAGGGGCATAGGGCGAAATAAACTCTGCCCGTTGTCTCTCGCCGGCGCCTTGGATCGAACCCAGGACCACAGGATCACAAGTCCCGCGTGCTGTCCGCTCAGCCGACCGGCTCCCTTCCCCACCATCTCTTCTCTTCCCCATATTCCCTACCCTTTACCATATTCACCAGCCCTCACTACCTTCCCTGCAGTCAGTACGATCCCTACCCTTCACCCCCTTCCCTACCCTTCACCCCATTCCCTACCCTTCACCACATTCCCTACACTACACCAACTTCACAACGGTTCACCATATTCCCTACCCTTCACAACCTTCCTTACTCTTAACCACCTTCTCTACCCTTTACAATCTTCCCTTCCTTTCCTCCCCTTCCCTTCACCTCGTTTCCTACCCGTCACAAACATCCCTACCCTTCACCACTATCCGTACCCTTTACTACCTCCCTACTCTTCACCACCTTCCCTACCTTTCACTCCCTTCCCTATCCTGCACGCTATTCTCTACCCTTCACAATCATCCATACCTTCACTGGCTAACCTTCCCTTCACTACCTTCCCTACTCTTCATCATCTTTCCTACCCTTCACCACCAACCCTTCCCTTTACCATCTTCCCTACTTTCCACCACCTTCCCCACACTTCAACCCATTCCCTTCCCTTCATCACGTTATCAACATTTTACCACCTTAGCAACCCTTCACCAGCCTCACTACCCTCCACTAACTTCCCTACCCTTCACAATATTTCCTACGTATCACCACCCAACCCGTCTCCACCTCCCCTACCCTTCACCACCTTCCTAACACATCACCACCTAATCAGCCCTTCACCACATTCCTTACCCTTCACAATCTCCCCTTCCCTTCACCATTTTGCCTACCCTTCACCATCTTCCCTAACCTTCATAACCTTCGCATCCTTTCTCAACCTTCCCTACCCTTCACATCCTTCCTAATTCTTTCCCACCTTCCTTACCTATCACCACATTCCCTAACCTTCCCCACCTTCCCAACCCTACAACCCTTTCTCTACCCTTAACAACCTTCCTTACTCTTCACCACCTTCCCTACCCTTCACCACCTTCCCTACCCTTCACCACCTTCCCTACCCTTCACCACCTTCCCTACCCTTCACCTTCCCAACACTTCACTGCCTTCCCTAAGAGCAGGGAGGGTTGTGGGATGCAGAGGCTCAAGAGAGTGATTCAAAGGCTTACGAGAGTGATGCAGAGGCTTAATAGAGTGATGCAGAGGCCTAAGAGTAGGATGCAGAGGCTCAAGAGAGGGATGCAGAGGCTCAAGAGAGGGATGCAATAGCTCAAGACAGGGATGCAGAGGCTCAAGTGAGGGATGCACAGGCACAAGAGAGGGGTGCAGAGGCTTAAGAGAGTGATGCAGAGGCTCAAGAGAGGGATGCAGAGGCTTAAGCGTGTGATGCAAAAGCTCAAGAGAGGGATGCAGAGGCTCAAAAGAGGGATGCAGGAGTTCAAGAGAGAGATGCACAGGCTCATGAAAGGGATGCAGAGGCTTAAGAAGGTGATGCAGAGGCTCTAAAGAGGGATGCAGAGGCTCAAGAGGGTGATGCAGAGGCTCAAGAGAGTGGGGCAGAGGCTCAATAGAGGGATGCAGGGGCTCAAGAGAGTGATGGAGAGGATCAAGAGAGTGATTCAGAGGTTTACGGGAGTGATGCAGAGGCTTAAGAGAGTGATGCAAAGGATTACGAGAGAGATGCACAGGCTTAAGAGAGTGATGCAGAGGCTCAAGAGAGGGATGGAGAGGCTCGTGATAGTGATTCAGAGGTTAACGGGAGTGATGCGGAGGCTCAAGAGAGTGATGCAGAGGCTGAAGTGAGAGATGCAGATGCTTAAAAAAAAGTGCTGCAGAGGCTCAAAATAGGGAAGCAGAGGCTTAAGAGGGTGATGCAGAGGCTCTAGAGAGTGATGCAGAGGCTCAAAAGAGGGATGCAGAGGCTGAAGAGAGTGATGCAGAGGCTGAAGAGAGTGATGCAGAGGATGAAGAGAGGGATGCAAAGGCTCAGGAGAGGGATGCAGAGGCTCAAGAGAATGATGTAGAGGATGAAGAGAGTGAAGCAGAGGCTTAAGAGAGTAATGCAGAGGCTCAAGAGAGTGATGCAGAAGATGAAGAGAGGGATGCAGAGGCTCAAGAGAGTGATGCCGAGGATCAAGAGAGTGATGCAGAGGCTCACGAGAGTGATGCAGAGGCTATAGAGAATGATGCAGAGGCTCAAGAGAGTGATGCAGAGGATTAAGAGAGGGATGCAGAGGCTTAAGAGAGTGATGCAGAGGCTTAAGAGAGGGATGCAGACGCTCAAGAGAAGGATGCAGAGGCTCAAGAGAGGGATGCAATGGCATAAGAGAGGAATGCAGAGGCTCATGTGAGAGATGCAGAGGCACAAGAGAGGGATGCAGAGGCTTAAGAGTGTGATGCAGAGGCTCAGGAGAGGGATGCAGAGGCTGAAGAGAGTCATGCAGAGGCTCAAGAGAGGGATGCAGAGGCTCATAAGAGGGATGCCAGAGTTCATGAGAGAGATGCAAAGACTCATGAAAGGGATGCAGAGGCTCAAGAAAGTGATGCGGAGGCTCAAAAGAGGAATGAAGAGGCTTAAGAGGGTGATGCAGAGGCTGAAGAGAGCGATGCAGAGGATCAATAGAGTGATGCAGGGGCTCAAGAGAGCGATGGAGAGGGTCAAGAGAGTGATTCAGAGGTTTAAGGGAGTGATGCAGAGGCTAAAGAGAGTGATGCAGAGGCTTAAGAGACGGATGCAGAGGCTCAGGAGAGGGATGCAGAGGCTCAAGGGAGGGATGCAGAGGCTCAAGAGAGGGATGCAGAGGCTCAAGTGAGGAATGAAGAGGCACTAGAGAGAGATGCAAAGGCTTAAGAGAGGGATGTAGAGGCACATGAGAGGGACGGAGGAGTTCAAGAGAAGGATGCAGAGGCACTAGAGAGTGATGCAGAGGCGTAATAGAGGAATGCAAAAGCTCCAGAGAGTGCTGCAGAGGCTCAAGAGGGGGATGCTGAGGCTCCAGAGAGGGATGCAGAGGCTCCAGAGAGTGATGCAGAGGCTGAAGGGAGAGATGCAGAGGCTTAAGAGAGTTATGCAGGGGCTCAAACGAGTGATGCAGAGGCTCAAGAGAATGATGTAGAGGCTAACGAGTGGGATGCAGAGGCTCAAGAGAATGACACAGAGGCTCAAGAGAGTGATGCAGAGGATCAAGAGAGGGATGCAGAGGATTAAGTGAGTGATGCAGAGGCTGAAGCGAGTGATGTAGAGGCTCAAGAGAGTGATGTAGAGGCTCTGGAGAGTGATGCAGAGGCTCAAGAGAGTGGTGCAGAGGATGAAGAGAGGGATGGAAAGGCTCAGGAGAGGGATGCAGAGGCTCAAGAGAATGATGTAGAGGATGAAGAGAGTGAAGCAGAGGCTTAAGAGAGTAATGCAGAGGCTCAAGAGAGTGATGCACAGGCTCAAGAGAGTGATGCAGAGGATGAAAAGAGGGATGCAAAGGCTCAGGAGAGGGATGCAGAGGCTCAAGAGAATGATGTAGAGGATGAAGAGAGTGAAGCAGAGGCTTAAGAGAGTAATGCAGAGGCTCAAGAGAGTGATGCAGAAGATGAAGAGAGGGATGCAGAGGCTCAAGAGAGTGATGCCGAGGATCAAGAGAGTGATGCAGAGGCTCACGAGAGTGATGCAGAGGCTATAGAGAATGATGCAGAGGCTCAAGAGAGTGATGCAGAAGATTAAGAGAGGGATGCAGAGGCTTAAGAGAGTGATGCAGAGGCTTAAGAGAGGGATGCAGACGCTCAAGAGAAGGATGCAGAGGCTCAAGAGAGGGATGCAATGGCATAAGAGAGGGATGCAGAGGCTTAAGAGACGGATGCAGAGGCTCAGGAGAGGGATGCAGAGGCTCAAGGGAGGGATGCAGAGGCTCAAGAGAGGGATGCAGAGGCTCAAGTGAGGAATGAAGAGGCACTAGAGTGAGATGTAGAGGCTCTTGAGGGTGATGCAGAGGCTCAAGAGAGGGATGCAGAGGCATAAGAGAGTGATGCAAAGGCTTAAGAGAGGGATGTAGAGGCTCATGAGAGGGATGGAGGAGTTCAAGAGAAGGATGCAGAGGCACTAGCGAGTGATGCAGAGGCGTAATAGAGGAATGCAAAGGCCCCAGAGAGTGCTGCAGAGGCTCAAGAGGGGGATGCTGAGGCTCCAGAGAGGGATGCAGAGGCTCCAGAGAGTGATGCAGAGGCTGAAGGGAGAGATGCAGAGGCTTAAGAGAGTTATGCAGGGGCTCAAAAGAGTGATGCAGAGGCTCAGGAGAATGATGTAGAGGCTAAGGAGAGGGATGTAGAGGCTCAAGAGAATGATGCAGAGGCTCAAGAGAGAGATGCAGAGGATCAAGAGAGGGATGCAGAGGATTAAGAGAGTGATGCAGAGGCTGAAGCGAGTGATGTAGAGGCTCAAGAGAGTGATGTAGAGGCTCTGGAGAGTGATGCAGAGGCTCAAGAGAGTGATGCAGAGGATCAAAAGAGTGATGCAGAGGCTCAAGAGAGTGATGCAGAGGCTTAAGAGAGGGATGCTGAGGCTCAAGAGAGTGATGCAGAGGCTGAAGAGAGAGTTGCAGAGGCTTAAGAGAGGGATGCAGAGGCTCAAGAGAGTGATACAGAGTCTCAAATGAGTGATGCAGAGGCTCATGAGAGTGATGCAGAGGCTTAAGAGAGGGATATAGAGGCTCCAGAGAGATAGTGTATAGGCTCAAGAGAGTGATGCAGAGGCTCAAGTGAGGGATGCAGAGGCACAAGAGAGGGATGCAGAGGCTCTAGAGTGGGATGCAGAGGCTCAAGAGAGTGATTCAGAGGCTTACAAGAGTGATGCAGAAGCTTAATAGAGTGAAGCAGAGGCTCAAGAGAGGGATGCAGAGGCTCAAGAGAGGGATGCAATAGCTCAAGAGAGGGATGCAGAGGCTCAAGTGAGGGATGCAGAGGCACAAGAGAGGGATGCAGAGGCTAAAGAGAGGGATGCAGAGGCACAAGAGAGGGATGCAGAGGCTTAAGAGAGGGATGCAGAGGCTTAAGCGTGTGATGCAAAAGCTCATGAGAGGGATGCAGAGGCTCATAAGAGGGATGCAGGAGTTCAAGAGAGAGATACAAAGGCTCATGAAAGGGATGCAGAGGCTTAAGAAAGTGATGCAGAGGCTCAAAAGAGGGATGCAGAGGCTTAAGAGGGTGATGCAGAGGCTCAAGAGAGTGGTGCAGAGGCTCAATAGAGGGATGCAGGGGCTCAAGAGAGTGATGGAGAGGCTCAAGAGAGTGATTCAGAGGTTTGCGGGAGTGATGCACAGGCTTAAGAGAGTGATGCAGAGGCTCAAGAGAGGGATGGAGAGGCTCGTGATAGTGATTCAGAGGTTAACGGGAGTGATGCGGAGGCTCAAGAGAGTGATGCAGAGGCTAAAGTGAGAGATGCAGATGCTTAAAAAAAAGTGCTGCAGAGGCTCAAAATAGGGATGCAGAGGCTTAAGAGCGTGATGCAGAGGCTCTAGAGAGTGATGCAGAGGCTCAAAAGAGGGATGCAGAGGCTGAAGAGAGTGATGCAGAGGCTCAAGAGAGTGATGCAGAGGATGAAGAGAGGGATGCAAAGGCTCAGGAGAGGGATGCAGAGGCTCAAGAGAATGATGTAGAGGATGAAGAGAGTGAAGCAGAGGCTTAAGAGAGTAATGCAGAGGCTCAAGAGAGTGATGCAGAAGATGAAGAGAGGGATGCAGAGGCTCAAGAGAGTGATGCCGAGGATCAAGAGAGAGATGCAGAGGCTCACGAGAGTGATGCAGATGCTATAGAGAATGATGCAGAGGCTCAAGAGAGTGATGCAGAGGATTAAGAGAGGGATGCAGAGGCTTAAGAGAGTGATGCAGAGGCTTAAGAGAGGGATGCAGACGCTCAAGAGAAGGATGCAGAGGCTCAAGAGAGGGATGCAATGGCATAAGAGAGGGATGCAGAGGCTCATGTGAGAGATGCAGAGGCTCAGGAGAGGGATGCAGAGGCTGAAGAGAGTCATGCAGAGGCTCATGAGAGGGATGCAGAGGCTCATAAGAGGGATGCCAGAGTTCAAGAGAGAGATGCAAAGACTCATGAAAGGGATGCAGAGGCTTAAGAAAGTGATGCGGAGGCTCAAAAGAGGAATGAAGAGGCTTAAGAGGGTGATGCAGAGGCTGAAGAGAGTGATGCAGAGGATCAATAGAGTGATGCAGGGGCTCAAGAGAGCGATGGAGAGGGTCAAGAGAGAGATTCAGAGGTTTAAGGGAGTGATGCAGAGGCTAAAGAGAGTGATGCAGAGGCTTAAGAGGCGGATGCAGAGGCTCAGGAGAGGGATGCAGAGGCTCAAGGGAGGGATGCAGAGGCTCAAGAGAGGGATGCAGAGGCTCAAGTGAGGAATGAAGAGGCACTAGAGAGAGATGCAAAGGCTTAAGAGAGGGATGTAGAGGCTCATGAGAGGGATGGAGGAGTTCAAGAGAAGGATGCAGAGGCACTAGAGAGTGATGCAGAGGCGTAATAGAGGAATGCAAAGACTCCAGAGAGTGCTGCAGAGGCTTAAGAGGGGGATGCTGAGGCTCCAGAGAGGGATGCAGAGGCTCCAGAGAGTGATGCAGAGGCTGAAGGGAGAGATGCAGAGGCTTAAGAGAGTTATGCAGGGGCTCAAAAGAGTGATGCAGAGGCTCAGGAGAATGATGTAGAGGCTAAGGAGAGGGATGCAGAGGCTCAAGAGAATGATGCAGAGGCTCAAGAGAGTGATGCAGAGGATCAAGAGAGGGATGCAGAGGATTAAGTGAGTGATGCAGAGGCTGAAGCGAGTGATGTAGAGGCTCAAGAGAGTGATGTACAGGCTCTGGAGAGTGATGCAGAGGCTCAAGAGAGTGGTGCAGAGGATGAAGAGAGGGATGCAAAGGTTCAGGACAGGGATGCAGAGGCTCAAGAGAATGATGTAGAGGATGAAGAGAGTGAAGCAGAGGCTTAAGAGAGTAATGCAGAGGCTCAAGAGAGTGATGCAGAGGCTCAAGAGAGTGATGCAGAGGATGAAGAGAGGGATGCAAAGGCTTAGGAGAGGGATGCAGAGGCTCAAGAGAATGATGTAGAGGATGAAGAGAGTGAAGCAGAGGCTTAAGAGAGTAATGCAGAGGCTCAAGAGAGTGATGCAGAAGATGAAGAGAGGGATGCAGAGGCTCAAGAGAGTGATGCCGAGGATGAAGAGAGTGATGCAGAGGCTCACGAGAGTGATGCAGAGGCTATAGAGAATGATGCAGAGGCTCAAGAGAGTGATGCAGAGGATTAAGAGAGGGATGCAGATGCTTAAGAGAGTGATGCAGAGGCTTAAGAGAGGGATGCAGACGCTCAAGAGAAGGATGCAGAGGCTCCAGAGAGGGATGCAATGGCATAAGAGAGGGATGCAGAGGCTCATGTGAGAGATGCAGAGGCACAATAGAGGGATGCAGAGGCTTAAGAGAGTGATGCAGAGGCTCAGGAGAGGGATGCAGAGCCTGAAGAGAGTCATGCAGAGGCTCAGGAGAGGGATGCAGAGGCTCATATGAGGGATGCCAGAGTTCAAGAGAGAGATGCAAAGACTCATGAAAGGGATGCAGAGGCTTAAGAAAGTGATGCGGAGGCTCAAAAGAGGAATGAAGAGGCTTAAGAGGGTGATGCAGAGGCTGAAGAGAGTGATGCAGAGGATCAATAGAGTGATGCAGGGGCTCAAGAGAGCGATGGAGAGGGTCAAGAGAGTGATTCAGAGGTTTAAGGGAGTGATGCAGAGGCTAAAGAGAGTGATGCAGAGGCTTAAGAGACGGATGCAGAGGCTCAGGAGAGGGATGCAGAGGCTCAAGGGAGAGATGCAGAGGCTCAAGAGAGGGATGCAGAGGCTCAAGTGAGGAATGAAGAGGCACTAGAGAGAGATGCAAAGGCTTAAGAGAGGGATGTAGAGGCTCATGAGAGGGATGGAGGAGTTCAAGAGAAGGATGCAGAGGCACTAGAGAGTGATGCAGAGGCGTAATAGAGGAATGCAAAGGCTCCAGAGAGTGCTGCAGAGGCTCAAGAGGAGGATGCTGAGGCTCCAGAGAGGGATGCAGAGGCTCCAGAGAGTGATGCAGAGGCTGAAGGGAGAGATGCAGAGGCTTAAGAGAGTTATGCAGGGGCTCAAACGAGTGATGCAGAGGCTCAAGAGAATGATGTAGAGGCTAACGAGAGGGATGCAGAGGCTCAAGAGAATGACGCAGAGGCTCAAGAGAGTGATGCAGAGGATCAAGAGAGGGATGCAGAGGATTAAGTGAGTGATGCAGAGGCTGAAGCGAGTGATGTAGAGGCTCAAGAGAGTGATGTAGAGGCTCTGGAGAGTGATGCAGAGGCTCAAGAGAGTGGTGCAGAGGATCAAAAGAGTGATGCAGAGGCTCAAGAGAGTGTTGCAGAGGCTTAAGAGAGGGATGCTGAGGCTCAAGAGAGTGATGCAGAGGCTGAAGAGAGTGTTGCAGAGGCGTAAGAGAGGGATGCAGAGGCTCAAGAGAGTGATGCAGAGTCTCAAAAGAGTGATGCAGAGGCTCATGAGAGTGATGCAGAGGCTTAAGAGAGGGAAACAGAGGCTCCAGAGAGGGATGTATAGGCTCAAGAGAGTGATGCAGAGGCTCAAGAGAGGGATGCAGAGGCTGAAGAGAGTGATGCAGAGGCTCATGAGTGGGATGCAGAGGCTCTCAAGAGAGTGATTCAAAGGCTTACGAGAGTGATGCAGAGGCTTAATAGAGTGATGAAGAGGCCTAAGAGAGGGATGCAGAGGCTCAAGAGAGGGATGCAGAGGCTCTAGAGAGGGATGCAATAGCTCAAGACAGGGATGTAGAGGTTCAAGTGAGGGATGCAGAGGCACAAGAGAGGGGTGCAGAAGCTTAAGAGAGTTATGCAGAGGCTCAAGCGAGGGATGCAGAAGCTTAATCGTGTGATGCAAAAGCTCAAGAGAGGGATGCAGAGGCTCATCAGAGGGATGCAGGAGTTCAAGAGAGAGATGCAAAGGCTCATGAAAGGGATGCAGAGGCTTAAGAAAGTGATGCAGAGGCTCAAAAGAGGGATGCAGAGGCTCAAGAGGGTGATGCAGAGGCTCAAGAGAGTGGTGCAGAGGCTCAATAGAGGGATGCAGGGGCTCAAGAGAGTGATGGAGAGGATCAAGAGAGTGATTCAGAGGTTTACGGGAGTGATGCAGAGGCTTAAGAGAGTGATGCAGAGGATTACGAGGGAGATGCACAGGCTAAAGAGAGTGATGCAGAGTATCAAGAGAGCAATGGAGAGGCTCATGATAGTGATTCAGAGGTTTACGGGAGTGATGCAGAGGCTTAAGAGAGTTATGCAGAGGCTTACGAGAGTGATGCAGAGGCTTAAGAGAGTGATGCAGAGGCTCAAGAGAGGGATGCAGAGGCTCAAGAGAGGGATGAATAGGCAGAAGAGTGGGATGCAGAGGCTAAAGTGAGTGATGCAGAGGCTCAAGAGAGTGATGCAGAGTCTCAAGAGAGTGATGCAGAGGCTCATGAGAGGGATGTATAGGCTCAAGAGAGTGAAGCAGAGGCTCAAGAGAGGGATGCAGAGGCTGAAGAGAGTGATGCAGAGGCTCAAGAGTGGGATGCAGAGGCTCAAGAGAGTGATTCAAAGGCTCAAGAGTGTGATTCAAAGGCTTACGAGAGTGATGCAGAGGCCTAAGAGAGGGATGCAGAGGCTCAAGAGAGGGATGCAGAGGCTCAAGAGAGTGATGCAGAGGCTGAAGAGAGTGCTGCAGAGGCTTAAGTGAGGGATGAAGAGGCTCAAGAGAGTGATGCAGAGTCTCAAGAGAGTGATGCAGAGGCTCATGAGAGTGATGCAGAGGCTTAAGAGAGGGATACAGAGGCTCCAGAGAGGGATGTATAGGCTCAAGAGAGTGATGCAGAGGCTCAAGAGAGGGATTCAGAGGCTGAAGAGAGTGATGCAGAGGCTCAAGAGTGGGATGCAGAGGCTCAAGAGAGTGATTCAAAGGCTTACGACAGTGATGCAGAGGCTTAATTGAGTGATGCAGAGGCCTAAGAGTGGGATGCAGAGGCTCAAGAGAGGGATGCAGAGGCTCAAGAGAGGGATGCTATAGCTCAAGACAGGGATGCAGAGGCTCAAGTGAGGGATGCAGAGGCACAAGAGAGGGGTGCAGAGGCTTAAGAGAGTGATGCAGAGGCTTACGAGAGTGATGCAGAGGCTTAAGAGAGTGATGCAGAGGCTCAAGAGAGGGATGCAGAGGCTCAAGAGAGTGATGCAGAGGCTGAAGAGAGTGTTGCAGAGGCTTAAGAGAGGGATGCAGAGGCTCAAGAGAGTGATGCAGAGTCTCAAGACAGTGATGCAAAGGCTCATGAGAGTGTTGCAGAGGCTTAAGAGAGGGATACAGAGGCTCCAGAGAGGGATGTATAGGCTCAGGAGAGTGATGCAGAGGCTCAAGAGAGGGATGCAGGGGCTGAAGAGAGTGATGCAGAGGCTCAAGAGTAGGATGCAGAGGCTCAAGAGAGTGATTCAAAGGCTTACGAGAGTGATGGAGAGGCTTAATAGAGTGATGCAGAGGCCTAAGAGTAGGATGCAGAGGCTCAAGAGAGGGATGCAGAGGCTCAAGAGAGGGATGCAATAGCTCAAGACAGGGATGCAGAGGCTCAAGTGAGGGATGCAGAGGCACAAGAGAGGGGTGCAGAGGCTTAAGAGAGTGATGCAGAGGCTCAAAAGAGGGATGCAGGAGTTCAAGAGAGAGATGCACAGGCTCATGAAAGGGATGCAGAGGCTTAAGAAGGTGATGCAGACGCTCTAAAGAGGGATGCAGAGGCTCAAGAGGGTGATGCAGAGGCTCAAGAGAGTGGTGCAGAGGCTCAATAGAGGGATGCAGGGGCTCAAGAGAGTGATGGAGAGGATCAAGAGAGTGATTCAGAGGTTTACGGGAGTGATGCAGAGGCTTAAGAGAGTGATGCAGAGGATTACGAGAGAGATGCACAGGCTAAAGAGAGTGATACAGATGCTCAAGAGAGGGATGGAGAGGCTCATGATAGTGATTCAGAGGTTTACGGGAGTGATGCATAGGCTTAAGAGAGTGATGCAGAGGCTTACGAGAGTGATGCAGAGGCTTCAGAGAGTGATGCAGAGGCTCAAGAGAGGGATGCAGAGGCTCAAGAGAGGGATGAATAGGCAGAAGAGAGGGATGCAGAGGCTAAAGTGAGTGATGCAGAGGCACAAGAGAGAGATGCAGAGGAACTTGAGAGTGATGCAGAGGCTCAAGAGAGGGATGCAGAGGCTTAAGAGAGTGATGCAAAGGCACAAGGGAGGGATGCAGAGGCTGAAGAGAGTGATGCAGAGACTCCAGAAAGAGATGCTGAGGCTCCAGAGAGGGATGCAGAGGCTCAGGAGAGTGATGCAGAGGCTCAAGAGAGAAAGGCAGAGGCTTAAAAGAGTGTTGTAAAGGCTCAAGAGAGGGATGCAGATGCTCATGAGATGGATGTAGGAGTTCACGAGAGGGATGTAGAGGCTCAAGAGAGTGATGCAGAGGCTTAAGAGAGGGATGCAGAGGCTCAAGAGAGTGATGCAGAGGCTTAAGAGAGGAATGCAGAGGCTATGGAGAATGGTGCAACGGCTTAAGAGAGGGATGCAGAGGCTGAAGAGAAGGATGAAGAGGCTCAAGAGAGTGCTGCAGAGGCTCAAGAGAGGGATGCCGAGGCTCCAGAGAGGGATGCAGAGGCTCCAAACGAGAAACAAATAGTTGATTGAAAATGAAGTATTTAATGTTAATTTCTAATCAATTATGTGTTTGCATCATTTTTATCGTATATATAATGAATTATTAACAATAAACTGAAAATTCACAAAAACGTGGAAAAACGGCAAAATATTGCCTAATTCGATGATATTTTGTTTATATCACATAAAGGAAAAGGGGACGATAAACGTCAAAATATTGCTAAATTCAATGATTTTTAGTACAAAACAAAACGTAAGAAAACTTGCTTAAAAATGCAATATTAAGCGAAATTCTCAGATTTAAGGCCAAATCACATATCGTGAGAAAACATGAAGTATTATCGAAATATTGGTAAAAATGAATATATTTACGTACAACACACAACATGAAAAAACGTGAAAAAAACGCTATATTACCATATTTGAGCATTTTAACTTTAAATAATAAAGCGAGGTTCCATATTATTTAGATCCTAGAAAACACATATAAAGATGCTGTTTCGAATACAAATGACAAAAATCAATGTGTTTTCATTAAAATACTCTAAAATATTCCTGATTTTCCGTTTATATTACCGATGGAAGATGTACACGAAAGACCGCTCTAATTCGGCTGAAACGTCGATATATGCAATAAAAACAAAACTTCTCGCATTTTCAATATCTTACTCAGTTTTTTAACGTAAAACAAATAATTGATTGAAAATGAAGTATTTAATGTTAATTTCTAATCAATTATGTGTTTGCATCATTTTTATCGTATATATAATGAATTATTAACAATAAACTGAAAATTCACAAAAACGTGAAAAAACGGCAAAATATTGCCTAATTCGATGATATTTTGTTTATATCACATAAAGGAAAAGGGGATGATAAACGTCAAAATATTACTATATTCGATGATTTTTAGTACATAACAAAACGTAAGAAAACTTGCTTACAAATGCAATATTAAGCAAAATTCTCAGATTTAAGGCCAAATCACATATCGTGAGAAAACATGAAGTATTTTTGAAATATTGGTAAAATGAATATATTTACGTACAATCACACAACATGAAAAATGTGAAAAAAATCGCTCTATTACCATATTTGAGGATTTTAACTTCAAATCATAAAGCGAGGTTTCGTATTATTTAGATCCTAGAAAAGACATATACAAATGTTGTTTCCAATACAAATGATAAAAATCAATGTGTTTTCATTAGAATTAATTAAAATGTTCCTGATTTTCCGTTTATATTACCGATGGAAGATGTACACGTAAAACCGCTCCAATCCGGCTGAAACGTCGATATATGCAATAAAAACAGAACTTCTCGCATTTTTAATATCTTACTCAGTTTTTTAACGTGAAACAAATAGTTGATTGAAAATGAAGTATTTAATGTTATTTTATAATCAATTATGTGTTTGCATCATTTTTATCGTATATATAATGAATTAATACCAATAAACTGAAAATTCACAAAAGCGTTGAAAACGGCAAAATATTGCCTAATTCGATGATATTTTGTTTAAATCACATAAGGGAAAGGGGATGACAAACGTCAAAATATTGCTAAATTCGATGATTTTTAGTACAAAACAAAATGCAAGAAAACTTGCTTAAAAATGAAAAATATGCGAAATTCTGAGATATGAAGGCCAAATCAAATATCGTGAGAAAACATGTAGTATCGAAATATTGGTAAAAACGAATATATTTACGTAAAGCGACACTACATGAAAAACGTGAAAAAAGTCGCTATATTACCAAATTTGAGGATTTTAACGTCAAATCATAAAGCGAGGTCTCGTATTTTTTAGATCGTAGAAAAGACATATAAAGATGTTGTTTCCAATACAAATGATAAAAATCAATGTTTTTTCATTAGAATTAACTAAAATGTTCTTGATTTTCCTGAAATCCCTGAAATGAAATGAAATTCCTAAAAGAGAGGCTGAAGAGAGTGATGCAGAGGCTCGGGACAGTGATGCAGAGGCTCAAGAGAGTGATGCAGAGGATCAAGAGAGTGATGCAGAGGCTTAAGAGAGTGATGCAGAGGCTCATGAGAGTGATGCAGAGGCTGAAGAGAATGATGCAGAGGCGTAAAAGAGTGATGCAGAGGCTCAAGAGAGTGATGCAGAGGCTCAAGAGAGTGATGCAGAGGATCAAGAGAGTGATGCAGAGGATCAAGAGAGTGATGCAGAGGATCAAGAGAGTGATGCAGAGGCTCAGCAGAGTGATGCAGAGGATCAAGAGAGTGATGCAGAGGATCAAGAGAGTGATGCAGAGGCTTAAGAGAGTGATGCAGAGGCTCATGAGAGTGATGCAGAGGCTGAAGAGAATGATGCAGAGGCGTAAAAGAGTGATGCAGAGGCTCAAGAGAGTGATGCAGAGGCTCAAGAGAGTGATGCAGAGAATCAAGAGAGTGATGCAGAGGATCAAGAGAGTGATGCAGAGGATCAAGAGAGTGATGCAGAGGCTCAGCAGAGTGATGCAGAGGATCAAGAGAGTGATGCAGAGGCTCAAGAGAGTGATGCAGAGGCTTAAGAGAGTGATGCAGAGGATCAAGAGAGTGATGCAGAGGCTTAAAAGAGTGATGCAGAGGCTCAAGAGAATGATGCAGAGGCTCAAAAGAGTGATGCAGAGGCTTAAGAGAAGAATGCAGAGGCTTAATAGAGTGATGCAGAGGATCAAGAGAGTAATGCAGAGGATCAAGAGAGTGATGCAGATGCTCAAGGGAGTGATGCAGATGCTCAAGAGTATTATGCAGAGGCTCAAGAGAGTGATGCAGAGGCTTAAGAGAGGGATGCAGAGGTTTAAGAGAGTGATGCAGAGGCTCAAGAGAGTGATGCAGAGGCTCAAGAGAGGGATTCAGAGGCTCATGAGATGGATGCAGTGGCTTAAGAGAGTGATGCAGAGTCTCAGGAGAGTGATGCAGAGGCTCGAGAGAGTGATGCAGAGGCTCAAAAGAGGGATTCAGAGGCTCAAGAGAGGGATGAAGAGGCTGATGAGAGTGTTGCAGAGGCTCAAGAGAGGGAAGCAGAGGCTCAAGAGAGTGATGCACAGACTCAAGAGAGTTATGCAGAGGCTCAAGAGAGTGATGCAGAGGCTTACGAGAGTGATGCAGAGGCTCAAGAGAGGGATGTAGAGGCTCAAGAGAGTGATGCAGAAGCTCAAGAGAGTGATGCATAAGATCAAGAGAGTGATGCAGGGGCTCAAGAGAGGGATGCAGAGGATCAAGAAAGTGATGCAGAGCTTGAAGTGAGAGATGCAGAGGTTTAAAAAAGTGTTGCAGAGGCTCAAAATAGGGATGCAGAGGCTTAAGAGGGTGATGCAGAGGCTCAAGAGAGTGATACAGAGGCTCAAGAGAGGGATGCAGAGGCTGAAGAGAGTGATGCAGAGGCTCAAGAGAGTGATGCAGAGGCTCAAGAGAGGGATGCAGAGGCTGAAGAGAGTGATGCAGAGGCTCAAGAGAGTGATGCAGAGGCTGAAGAGAGGGATGCAGAGGCTGAAGAGAGTGATGCAGAGGCTCAAGAGAGTGATGCAGAGGCTCAAGAGAGGGATGCAGAGGCTGAAGAGAGTGATGCAGAGGCTCAAGAGAGTGATGCAGAGGATGAAGAGAGGGATGTAAAGGCTCAAGAGAGTGATGCAGAGGCTCAAGAGAGTGATGCAGAGGCTCAAGAGAATGATGCAGAGGCTCAAGAGAGGGATGCAGAGGCTCAAGAGAATGATGAAGAGGATGAAGAGAGTGATGCAGAGGCTCAAGAGAGGGATGTTGACGCTCAAGAGAGTGATGCAGAAGCTCAAGAGAGTGATGCATAGGCTCAAGAGAGTAATGCAGGGGCTCAAGAGAGGGATGCAGAGGCTCAAGTGAGGGATGCAGAGGCACAAGAGAGGGATGCAGAGGCTTAAGAGAGTGATGCAGAGGCTCAAGAGAGGGATGCAGAGGCTTAAGCGTGTGATGCAAAAGCTCAAGAGAGGGATGCATAGGCTCATAAGAGGGATGCAGGAGTTCAAGAGAGAGATAAAAAAGGCTCATGAAAGGGATGCAGAGGCTTAAGAAAGTGATGCAGTGGCTCAAAAGAGGGATGCAGAGGCTTAGGAGGGTAATGCAGAGGCTCAAGAAAGTGGTGTAGAGGCTCAATAGAAGGATGCAGGGGCTCAAGAGAGTGATGGAGAGGCTCAAGAGAGTGATTCAGAGGTTTACGGGAGTGATGCAGAGGCTTAAGAGAGTGATGCAGAGGATTAAGATAGTGATGCAGAGGCTCCTGAAAACACATTGATTTTTATCATTTGTACTGGAAACAACATCTTTATATGTCTTTGCTAGGATCTAAATAATATGGAACCTCGCTTTATGATTTGAAGATAAAATCCTCAAGTTTAGTAATATAGCGATTTTTTTTATGTTTTTCATGTAGTGAGCCAGAATTTGGCTCCAAATTATGGCTCAAGGGTCGCATTTGAGATGTTTGGGGTATTTTGAAAACTGCAGGGGGGTTTGGGCAAAATGTGACCCATCGTCGCTCTCAGTAATTGGCTTATTTTCGGTATAAAAAGTTGTAATTTCAAACTGCGAATACGTGAAGAGAGCCAGAATTTGGCTCCAAAACATGGCTCAAGCGTCGAATTTGGGATGTTTGGGATATTTTCAAAACTGCAAGGTGGGTTTGGGCAAAATGTGACCCATCGCCGCTCTCAGTAATTGGCATTTTTTCGGTATAAAAATCGTAATTTCAAACGGCGATTACGTGCAGAGAGCCATAATTTGCCTCTAAAATATAACTCATGCGTCGAATTTGGGTTGTTTGGGATATTTTAAAAACTGCAGGGTGGGTTTGGGCAAAATGTGACCCATCGCTGCTCTCAGTATTTGGCATATTTTCGGTATAAAAAGTCGTAATTTTAAACTCCGAATACGTGAAGAGAGCCAGAATTTGGCACCAAAATATGGCTCAAGCGTCGAATTTGGGATGTTTGTGATATTTTGAAAACTGCTGCGGGGTTTGGGCAAAATGTGACCCATCGCTGCTCCCAGTAATTGGCATATATTCGGAATAAAAAGTCGTAATTTCAAACTGCGAATACATGCAGAGAGCGAGAATTTTTGCTCCAAAGTATTGCTTAAGCGTCGAATTTGGGATGTTTGGGATATTTTGAAAACTGCAGGGAAGGTTTGGGCAAAATGTGACGAATCGCCGCTTTCAGTAATTGGCATGTTTTCGGTACGTATGCTCCTATACGTATCGCCGCTCTCAGTAACTTGCATATTTTCGGTATAAAAAGTCGTAATTTCTAATTGCGAATACGGAAATAGAGCCAGAATTTGGCTCCAAAATATGGTTTAAGGGTCGAATTTGGGATGTTTGGGATATTTTGAAAACTGCATGGGTTGTTTTGGGCAAAATGTGACCCATCGCCTCTCTCAGTAATTGGCATAATTTCGGTATAAAAAGTCGTAATTTCAAACTGTGAATACGTGCAGAGAGCCAGAATTTAGCTCCAAAATATGGATCAAGGGGTCGAATTTGGAGTGTTTTTGATATTTTGAAAACTGCAGGTTGGGTTTGGGCAAAATGTAACCCATCGCCGCTCTCAGTATTTGGCATATTTTCGGTATAAAATTTCGTAATATCAAATTGCAAATACATGCAGAGAGCCAAAATTTGGCTCCAAAATATGGCTAAAGGGTCGAATTTGAGATGTTTGGGATATTTTGGAAACTGCTGAGGGGTTAGGTCAAAATGTGATCCATCGCCGCTTTCAGTAATTGTCATATTTTCGGTATAAAATGTCGTAATTTGAAGCTACGAATACGTGCACAGAGCCAAAATGTGGCTCCAAAATATGGCTCAAGCGTCGAATTTGGGATGTTTGTGATATTTTGAAAACTGCAGGGAGGGTTTGGGCAATATGTGATTAATCGTCGCTTTTAGTAATAGGCATATTTTCGGTATAAAAAGTCGTAATTTCAAACGGCTATTACGTGCAGAGAGCCAGAATTTGCCTCCAAAATATGGTTCAAGCGTCGAATTTCGGACGTTTGGGATATTTTAATAACCGCAGGGAGGATTTGGGCAAAATGTGATCCATCGCCGCTTTCAGTAATTGGCATATTTTTGGAATAAAATTCGTAATTTCAAACTGCGAATACGTGCAGAGAGCCAGAGTTCGGCTCCAAAATATGGCTCAAGCGTTAAATTTGGGATGTTTGGGATATTTTGAAAACTGCTGGGAGGGTTTGGGCAAAATGTGATCCATCGCCGCTTTCAGTAATTGGCATATTTTTGGTATAAAATGTCGTAATTTCAAACTGCGAATACGTGCAGAGAGCCAGAATTTGGCTCCAAAATATTGCTCAAGGTCAAATTTGGGATGTTTGGGATATTTTGAAAACTGCCGGGATGGGGGGGGGGAGGTTCGGCAAAATGTGACCCATAGCAAATTTCAGAAATAGGCATATTTTCGGTATAAAAAGTCGTAATTTCAAACTGCAAATAAGTGCAGAGAGCGAGAATTTGGCTCCAAAATTTGGCTCAAGCGTCGAATTTGTAGTGTTTTGGATATTTTGAAAACTGCAGGGTGGGTTTGGTCAAAATATGACCCATCGCCTCTCTCAGTAATTGGCATATTTTCGGAATAAAAAGTCGTAATTTCAAACAGCGGTTACGTGCAGAGAGCCAGAATTTGCCTCCAAAAGTTGACTCAAGCGTCGAATTTGGGATGTTTGGGATATTTTAAAAACTGCAGGGAGGGTTTGGGCAAAAAGTGATCAGTCGACGCTTTCAGAAATTGGCATATTTTCTGTATAAAAATTCGTAATTTCAATCTGCGAATACGTGCAGAGACCCAGAATTTGGCTCCAAAATATGGCTCAATGGTCGAATTTGGGATGTTTGTGATATTTTGAAAACTGCTGCGGGGTTTGGGCAAAATGTGACCCATCGCTGCTCCCAGTAATGGAATATATTCGGAATAAAAAGTCGTAATTTCAAACTGCGAATACGTGCAGAGAGCGAGAATTTTTGCTCCAAAGTATTGCTTAAGTGTCGAATTTGGGATGCTTGGGATATTTTGAAAACTGCATGGAAGGTTTGGGCAAAATGTGACGAACGCCGATTTCAGTAATTGGCATGTTTTCGGTACGTATGCTCCTATACGTATCGCCGCTCTCAGTAATTTGCATATTTTCGGTATAAAAAGTCGTAATTTCAAATTGCGACGGTGTTCCATTGCATGTACATAAAACCATATCTTGGGTAACGGGTATAGGTAAATATTTCACTGTTTTAACAATATGAGAAATGGGAAAGTGTTTAGGTTATTTAAAATTTCGCGGCCGAGTGATTGAGAATGGGGAGAGGGGAGGGGTTAGAAGGGTGGGGGAATTGGGTGGTGCAGGGGAAGGGTTGTGGGTGGAGGGCACTCTGGGTTGTGCAGGGGGAGGGTTGTTGGTGGAGGGAACTCTGGGTGGTGCTGGGGGAGGGTTGTGAGTGGAGCAGGGGAAGGGTTGTGGGTGGAGGGAACTCTTGGTGGTGCAGTGGGAGGGTTGTGGGTGGAGGGAACTCTGGGTGGAGCTGGGGGAGGGTTGTGGGTGGTAGGAATCTTCCCCACTCATCACCACCTTCTCCATTCTTCACCACTTTTCTTATCCTTCAACACCTTCCCTACCCTTCACCCCCTTCCCTACCCTTTACCACCTAATCAACTTTTCACCCCTTCCATTACTCTTAACAACCTTTCCTACCCTTCAGCCCCTTCCCTACCCATCACCATCTTAACTTCCCTTCACCGTCTTACCTACCGTTCACGCCTTCTGGTCACCACCTTGCCTACCCTTCACCTTTTTCCCTATCTTTCATAACCTTCCCCACCCTTTACCACCTTCCCAATCCTCACTATTTTCCCTAACCTTCACCACCTTCCCTACCCTTTGCCACCTTCCCATCCCTTCATCAATTTCCCTACCCTTCACCTCTTTTCTTACTTTACTCCATCTTATCGACCCTTCACCATATTCCCCACCCTTCACCACCATCCCTACACTTCACCACCTTTCCTACCCTTCATCAAATAATCAACCCTTCTTCATATTCCCTACCCTTCACTACTTTCCCTACTCTTCACCACCTTCCCTTACCTTCACCACCTACCTGACCCTTCACAATCTTCCATACCCATCACCACCCTTAACAACCTTCCTTACCTTTCACCACTTTCCCTACCCTTCTCCATCTTCCCTAACCTTCATCACGTTCCTTACCCTTCACTATCTTCCCTAACCTTCACCACTTTGCCTACCCTTCACAACCTTCCTTTTCCCTTCACCACCTTCCCTACCCTTATCTTGAGGTTATCTTGAGATGATTTCGGGGCTTTTTAGTGTCCTCGCGGCCCGGTCCTCGACCAGGCCTCCACCCCCAGGAAGCAGCCCGTGACAGCTGACTAACACCCAGGTACCTATTTTACTGCTAGGTAACAGGGGCATAGGGCGAAATAAACTCTGCCCGTTGTCTCTCGCCGGCGCCTTGGATCGAACGCAGGACCGCAGGATCACAAGTCCCGCGTGCTGTCCGCTCAGCCGACCGGCTCCCTTTCCCACCATCTCTTCTCTTCACCATATTCCCTACCCTTTACCATATTGACCTGCCCTCACTACCTTCCCTGCAGTCAGTACGATCCCTACCCTTCACCCCCTTCCCTACCCTTCACCCCATTCCCTACCCTTCACCACCCAGTCAACCCTTCACCACATTCCCTACACTAGACCAACTTCACAACGGTTCACCATATTTCCTACCCTTCACAACCTTCCTTACTCTTAACCACCTTCTCTACCCTTTACAATCTTCCCTTCCTTTCCTCCCCTTCCCTTCACCTCCTTTCCTACCCGTCACAAACATCCCTACCCTTCACCACTATCCGTACCCTTTACTACCTCCCTACTCTTCACCACCTTCCCTACCTTTCACTCCCTTCCCTATCCTGCACGCTATTCTCTACCCTTCACAATCATCCATACCTTCACTGGCTAACCTTCCCTTCACTACCTTCCCTACTCTTCATCATCTTTCCTACCCTTCACCACCAACCCTTCCCTTTACCATCTTCCCTACTTTCCACCACCTTCCCCACACTTCAACCCATTCCCTTCCCTTCATCACGTTATCAACATTTTACCACCTTAGCAACCCTTCACCAGCCTCACTACCCTCCACTAACTTCTCTACCCTTCACAATATTTCCTACGTATCACCACCCAACCCGTCTCCACCTCCCCTACCCTTCACCACCTTCCTAACACATCACCACCTAATCAGCCCTTCACCACATTCCTTACCCTTCACAATCTCCCCTTCCCTTCACCATTTTGCCTACCCTTCACCATCTTCCCTAACCTTCATAACCTTCGCATCCTTTCTCAACCTTCCCTACCCTTCACATCCTTCCTAATTCTTTCCCACCTTCCTTACCTATCACCACATTCCCTAACCTTCCCCACCTTCCCAACCCTACAACCCTTTCTCTACCCTTAACAACCTTCCCTACTCTTCACCACCTTCCCTACCCTTCACCACCTTCCCTACCCTTCACCACCTTCCCTACCCTTCACCACCTTCCCTACCCTTCACCTTCCCAACTCTTCACTGCCTTCCCTAAGAGCAGGGAGGGTTGTGGGATGCAGAGGCTCAAGAGAGTGATTCAAAGGCTTACGAGAGTGATGCAGAGGCTTAATAGAGTGATGCAGAGGCCTAAGAGTAGGATGCAGAGGCTCAAGAGAGGGATGCAGAGGCTCAAGAGAGGGATGCAATAGCTCAAGACAGGGATGCAGAGGCTCAAGTGAGGGATGCAGAGGCACAAGAGAGGGGTGCAGAGGCTTAAGAGAGTGATGCAGAGGCTCAAGAGAGGGATGCAGAGGCTTAAGAGTGTGATGCAAAAGCTCAAGAGAGGGATGCAGAGGCTCAAAAGAGGGAAGCAGGAGTTCAAGAGAGAGATGCACAGGCTCATGAAAGGGATGCAGAGGCTTAAGAAGGTGATGCAGAGGCTCAAGAGAGGGATGCAGAGGCTTAAGAGAGTGATGCAAAGACACAAGAGAGGGATGCAGAGGCTGAAGAGAGTGATGCAGAGACTCCAGAGAGAGATGCTGAGGCTCCAGAGAGGGATGCAGAGGCTCAGGAGAGTGATGCAGAGGCTCAAGAGAGAAAGGCAGAGGCTTGAAAGAGCGTTGTAAAGGCTCAAGAGAGGGATGCAGATGCTCATGAGATGGATGTAGGAGTTCACGAGAGGGATGTAGAGGCTCAAGAGAGTGATGCAGAGGCTTAAGAGAGGGATGCAGAGGCTCAAGAGAGTGATGCAGAGGCTTAAGAGAGGAATGCAGAGGCTAAGGAGAATGGTGCAACGGCTTAAGAGAGGGATGCAGAGGCTGAAGAGAAGGATGAAGAGGCTCAAGAGAGTGCTCCAGAGGCTCAAGAGAGTTATGCCGAGGCTCCGTAGGGGGCCTCGTAGCCTGGTGGATAGCGCGCAGGACTCGTAATTCTGTGGCGCGGGTTCGATTCCCGCACGATGCAGAAACAAATGGGCAAAGTTTCTTTCACCCTGAATGCCCCTGTTACCTAGCAGTAAATAGGTACCTGGGAGTTAGTCAGCTGTCACGGGCTGCTTCCTGGGGGTGGAGGCCTGGTCGAGGACCGGGCCGCGGTGACACTAAAGCCCCGAAATCATCTCAAGATAACCTCAAGATAACCTCCAGAGAGGGATGCAGAGGCTCCAAACGAGAAACAAATAGTTGATTGAAAATGAAGTATTTAATGTTAATTTCTAATCAATTATGTGTTTGCATCATTTTTATCGTATATATAATGAATTATTAACAATAAACTGAAAATTCACAAAAACGTGGAAAAACGGCAAAATATTGCCTAATTCGATGATATTTTGTTTATATCACATATAGGAAAAGAGGATGATAAACGTCAAAATATTGCTAAATTCAATGATTTTTAGTACAAACAAAACGTAAGAAAACTTGCTTAAAAATGCAATATTAAGCGAAATTCTCAGATTTAAGGCCAAATCACATATCGTGAGAAAACATGAAGTATTATCGAAATATTGGTAAAAATGAATATATTTACGTACAACACACAACATGAAAATCGTGAAAAAAATCGCTATATTACCATATTTGAGGATTTTAACTTTAAATCATAAAGCGAGGTTCCATATTATTTAGATCCTAGAAAAGACATATAAAGATGCTGTTTCGAATACAAATGACAAAAATAAATGTGTTTTCATTAAAATATTCTAAAATATTCCTGATTTTCCGTTTATATTACCGATGGAAGATGTACACGTAAAACCGCTCTAATTCGGCTGAAACGTCGATATATGCAATAAAAACAGAACTTCTCCCCTTTTAAATATCTTACTCAGTATTTTAACGAGAAACAAATAGTTGATTGAAAATGAAGTATTTAATGTTAATTTTTAATCAATTATGTGTTTGCATCATTTTTATCGTATATATAATGAATTATTAACAATAAACTGAAAATTCACAAAAACGTGAAAAAACGGCAAAATATTGCCTAATTCGATGATATTTTGTTTATATCACATAAAGGAAAAGGGGATGATAAACGTCAAAATATTACTATATTCGATGATTTTTAGTACGAAACAAATTGCAAGAAAACTTGCTTAAAATGCAATATTATGCGAAATTCTTTATATAAAGGCTAAATCACATATCGTGATACTACATGAAATGGAATCGAAATATTGGTAAAAACGAATATATTCACGTTAAGTCACACTACATAAAAAACGTGAACAAAATCGCTCTATTACCATATTTGAGGATTTTAACTTCAAATCATAAAGCGAGGTTTCGTATTATTTAGATCCTAGAAAAGACATATAAAAATGTTGTTTCCAATACAAATGATAAAAATCAATGTGTTTTCAATAGAATTAATTAAAATGTTCCTGATTTTCCGTTTATATTACCGATGGAAGATGTACACGTAAAACCGCTCCAATCCGGCTGAAACGTCGATATATGCGATAAAAACAGAACTTCTCCCCTTTTCAATATCTTACTCAGTATTTTAACGAGAAACAAATAGTTGATTGAAAATGAAGTATTTAATGCTAATTTCTAATCAATTAGGTATTTGCATCATTTTTATCGTATATATAATGAATTATTAACAATAAACTAAAAATTCACAAAAACGTGGAAAAACGGCAAAATATTGCCTAATTCGATGATATTTTTTTTATATCACATAAAGGAAAAGGGGATGATAAACGTCAAAATATTGCTAAATTCAATGATTTTTAGTACAAAACAAAACGTAAGAAAACTTGCTTAAAAATGCAATATTAAGCGAAATTCTCAGATTAAAAGCCAAATCACATATCGTGAGAAAACATGAAGTATTATCGAAATATTGGTAAAAATGAATATATTTACGTACAACACACTACATGAAAAACGTGAAAAAATCGCTATATTACCATATTTGAGGATTTTAACTTCAAATCATAAAGCGAGGTTCCATATTATTTAGACCATACAAAAAGACATATAAAGATGTTGTTTCCAATACAAATGATAAAAATCAATGCGTTTTCATTAGAATTAACTAAAATGTTCTTGATTTTCCTGAAATCCCTGAAATGAAATGAAATTCCTAAAAGAGAGGCTGAAGAGAGTGATGCAGAGGCTCGGGAGAGTGATGCAGAGGCTCAAGAGAGTGATGCAGAGGATCAAGAGAGTGATGCAGAGGCTTAAGAGAGTGATGCAGAGGTTCATGAGAGTGATGCAGAGGCTGAAGAGAATGATGCAGAGGCGTAAAAGAGTAATGCAGAGGCTCAAGAGAGTGATGCAGAGGCTCAAGAGAGTGATGCAGAGGATCAAGAGAGTGATGCAGAGGATCAAGAGAGTGATGCAGAGGATCAAGAGAGTGATGCAGAGGCTCAGCAGAGTGATGCAGAGGATCAAGAGAGTGATGCAGAGGATCAAGAGAGTGATGCAGAGGCTTAAGAGAGTGATGCAGAGGCTCATGAGAGTGATGCAGAGGCTGAAGAGAATGATGCAGAGGCGTAAAAGAGTGATGCAGAGGCTCAAGAGAGTGATGCAGAGGCTCAAGAGAGTGATGCAGAGAATCAAGAGAGTGATGCAGAGGATCAAGAGAGTGATGCAGAGGATCAAGAGAGTGATGCAGAGGCTCAGCAGAGTGATACAGAGGATCAAGAGAGTGATGCAGAGGCTCAAGAGAGTGATGCAGAGGCTTAGGAGAGTGATGCAGAGGCTCAAGAGAGTGATGCAGAGGCTTAAAAGAGTGATGCAGAGGCTCAAGAGAATGATGCAGAGGCTCAAAAGAGTGATGCAGAGGCTTAAGAGAAGAATGCAGAGGCTTAATAAAGTGATGCAGAGGATCAAGAGAGTAATGCAGAGGATCAAGAGAGTGATGCAGAGGCTCAAGGGAGTGATGCAGAGGCTCAAGAGAATTATGCAGAGGCTCAAGAGAGTGATGCAGAGGCTTAAGAGAGGGATGCAGAGGTTTAAGAGAGTGATGCAGAGGCTCAAGAGAGTGATGCAGAGGCTCAAGAGAGGGATTCAGAGGCTCATGAGATGGATGCAGTGGCTTAAGAGAGTGATGCAGAGTCTCAGGAGAGTGATGCAGAGGCTCGAGAGAGTGATGCAGAGGCTCAAAAGAGGGATTCAGAGGCTCAAGAGAGGGATGAAGAGGCTGATGAGAGTGTTGCAGAGGCTCAAGAGAGGGAAGCAGAGGCTCAAGAGAGTGATGCAGAGACTCAAGAGAGATATGCAGAGGCTCAAGAGAGTGATGCAGAGGCTTACGAGAGTGATGCAGAGGCTCAAGAGAGGGATGTAGAGGCTCAAGAGAGTGCTGCAGAAGCTGAAGAGAGTGATGCATAAGATCAAGAGAGTGATGCAGGGGCTCAAGAGAGGGATGCAGAGGATCAAGAGAGTGATGCAGAGGCTGAAGTGAGAGATGCAGAGGTTTAAAAAAGTGTTGCAGAGGCTCAAAATAGGGATGCAGAGGCTTAAGAGGGTGATGCAGAGGCTCAAGAGAGTGATACAGAGGCTCAAGAGAGGGATGCAGAGGCTGAAGAGAGTGATGCAGAGGCTCAAGAGAGTGATGCAGGGGCTCAAGAGAGGGATGCAGAGGCTGAAGAGAGTGATGCAGAGGCTCAAGAGAGTGATGCAGAGGATGAAGAGAGGGATGTAAAGGCTCAAGAGAGTGATGCAGAGGCTCAAGAGAGTGATGCAGAGGCTCAAGAGAATGATGCAGAGGCTCAAGAGAGGGATGCAGAGGCTCAAGAGAGGGATGCAGAGGCTTAAGAGAGTGATGCAAAGACACAAGAGAGGGATGCAGAGGCTGAAGAGAGTGATGCAGAGACTCCAGAGAGAGATGCTGAGGCTCCAGAGAGGGATGCAGAGGCTCAGGAGAGTGATGCAGAGGCTCAAGAGAGAAAGGCAGAGGCTTGAAAGAGCGTTGTAAAGGCTCAAGAGAGGGATGCAGATGCTCATGAGATGGATGTAGGAGTTCACGAGAGGGATGTAGAGGCTCAAGAGAGTGATGCAGAGGCTTAAGAGAGGGATGCAGAGGCTCAAGAGAGTGATGCAGAGGCTTAAGAGAGGAATGCAGAGGCTAAGGAGAATGGTGCAACGGCTTAAGAGAGGGATGCAGAGGCTGAAGAGAAGGATGAAGAGGCTCAAGAGAGTGCTCCAGAGGCTCAAGAGAGTTATGCCGAGGCTCCGTAGGGGGCCTCGTAGCCTGGTGGATAGCGCGCAGGACTCGTAATTCTGTGGCGCGGGTTCGATTCCCGCACGATGCAGAAACAAATGGGCAAAGTTTCTTTCACCCTGAATGCCCCTGTTACCTAGCAGTAAATAGGTACCTGGGAGTTAGTCAGCTGTCACGGGCTGCTTCCTGGGGGTGGAGGCCTGGTCGAGGACCGGGCCGCGGTGACACTAAAGCCCCGAAATCATCTCAAGATAACCTCAAGATAACCTCCAGAGAGGGATGCAGAGGCTCCAAACGAGAAACAAATAGTTGATTGAAAATGAAGTATTTAATGTTAATTTCTAATCAATTATGTGTTTGCATCATTTTTATCGTATATATAATGAATTATTAACAATAAACTGAAAATTCACAAAAACGTGGAAAAACGGCAAAATATTGCCTAATTCGATGATATTTTGTTTATATCACATAAAGGAAAAGAGGATGATAAACGTCAAAATATTGCTAAATTCAATGATTTTTAGTACAAACAAAACGTAAGAAAACTTGCTTAAAAATGCAATATTAAGCGAAATTCTCAGATTTAAGGCCAAATCACATATCGTGAGAAAACATGAAGTATTATCGAAATATTTGGTAAAAATGAATATATTTACGTACAACACACAACATGAAAATCGTGAAAAAAATCGCTATATTACCATATTTGAGGATTTTAACTTTAAATCATAAAGCGAGGTTCCATATTATTTAGATCCTAGAAAAGACATATAAAGATGCTGTTTCGAATACAAATGACAAAAATAAATGTGTTTTCATTAAAATATTCTAAAATATTCCTGATTTTCCGTTTATATTACCGATGGAAGATGTACACGTAAAACCGCTCTAATTCGGCTGAAACGTCGATATATGCAATAAAAACAGAACTTCTCCCCTTTTAAATATCTTACTCAGTATTTTAACGAGAAACAAATAGTTGATTGAAAATGAAGTATTTAATGTTAATTTTTAATCAATTATGTGTTTGCATCATTTTTATCGTATATATAATGAATTATTAACAATAAACTGAAAATTCACAAAAACGTGAAAAAACGGCAAAATATTGCCTAATTCGATGATATTTTGTTTATATCACATAAAGGAAAAGGGGATGATAAACGTCAAAATATTACTATATTCGATGATTTTTAGTACGAAACAAATTGCAAGAAAACTTGCTTAAAATGCAATATTATGCGAAATTCTTTATATAAAGGCTAAATCACATATCGTGATACTACATGAAATGGAATCGAAATATTGGTAAAAACGAATATATTCACGTTAAGTCACACTACATAAAAAACGTGAACAAAATCGCTCTATTACCATATTTGAGGATTTTAACTTCAAATCATAAAGCGAGGTTTCGTATTATTTAGATCCTAGAAAAGACATATAAAAATGTTGTTTCCAATACAAATGATAAAAATCAATGTGTTTTCATTAGAATTAATTAAAATGTTCCTGATTTTCCGTTTATATTACCGATGGAAGATGTACACGTAAAACCGCTCCAATCCGGCTGAAACGTCGATATATGCGATAAAAACAGAACTTCTCCCCTTTTCAATATCTTACTCAGTATTTTAACGAGAAACAAATAGTTGATTGAAAATGAAGTATTTAATGCTAATTTCTAATCAATTAGGTATTTGCATCATTTTTATCGTATATATAATGAATTATTAACAATAAACTAAAAATTCACAAAAACGTGGAAAAACGGCAAAATATTGCCTAATTCGATGATATTTTTTTTATATCACATAAAGGAAAAGGGGATGATAAACGTCAAAATATTGCTAAATTCAATGATTTTTAGTACAAAACAAAACGTAAGAAAACTTGCTTAAAAATGCAATATTAAGCGAAATTCTCAGATTAAAAGCCAAATCACATATCGTGAGAAAACATGAAGTATTATCGAAATATTGGTAAAAATGAATATATTTACGTACAACACACTACATGAAAAACGTGAAAAAATCGCTATATTACCATATTTGAGGATTTTAACTTCAAATCATAAAGCGAGGTTCCATATTATTTAGACCATACAAAAAGACATATAAAGATGTTGTTTCCAATACAAATGATAAAAATCAATGCGTTTTCATTAGAATTAACTAAAATGTTCTTGATTTTCCTGAAATCCCTGAAATGAAATGAAATTCCTAAAAGAGAGGCTGAAGAGAGTGATGCAGAGGCTCGGGAGAGTGATGCAGAGGCTCAAGAGAGTGATGCAGAGGATCAAGAGAGTGATGCAGAGGCTTAAGAGAGTGATGCAGAGGCTCATGAGAGTGATGCAGAGGCTGAAGAGAATGATGCAGAGGCGTAAAAGAGTGATGCAGAGGCTCAAGAGAGTGATGCAGAGGCTCAAGAGAGTGATGCAGAGAATCAAGAGAGTGATGCAGAGGATCAAGAGAGTGATGCAGAGGCTCAGCAGAGTGATGCAGAGGATCAAGAGAGTGATGCAGAGGCTCAAGAGAGTGATGCAGAGGCTTAGGAGAGTGATGCAGAGGCTCAAGAGAGTGATGCAGAGGCTTAAAAGAGTGATGCAGAGGCTCAAGAGAATGATGCAGAGGCTCAAAAGAGTGATGCAGAGGCTTAAGAGAAGAATGCAGAGGCTTAATAAAGTGATGCAGAGGATCAAGAGAGTAATGCAGAGGATCAAGAGAGTGATGCAGAGGCTCAAGGGAGTGATGCAGAGGCTCAAGAGTATTATGCAGAGGCTCAAGAGAGTGATGCAGAGGCTTAAGAGAGGGATGCAGAGGTTTAAGAGAGTGATGCAGAGGCTCAAGAGAGTGATGCAGAGGCTCAAGAGAGGGATTCAGAGGCTCATGAGATGGATGCAGTGGCTTAAGAGAGTGATGCAGAGTCTCAGGAGAGTGATGCAGAGGCTCGAGAGAGTGATGCAGAGGCTCAAAAGAGGGATTCAGAGGCTCAAGAGAGGGATGAAGAGGCTGATGAGAGTGTTGCAGAGGCTCAAGAGAGGGAAGCAGAGGCTCAAGAGAGTGATGCAGAGACTCAAGAGAGTTATGCAGAGGCTCAAGAGAGTGATGCAGAGGCTTACGAGAGTGATGCAGAGGCTCAAGAGAGGGATGTAGAGGCTCAAGAGAGTGCTGCAGAAGCTGAAGAGAGTGATGCATAAGATCAAGAGAGTGATGCAGGGGCTCAAGAGAGGGATGCAGAGGATCAAGAGAGTGATGCAGAGGCTGAAGTGAGAGATGCAGAGGTTTAAAAAAGTGTTGCAGAGGCTCAAAATAGGGATGCAGAGGCTTAAGAGGGTGATGCAGAGGCTCAAGAGAGTGATACAGAGGCTCAAGAGAGGGATGCAGAGGCTGAAGAGAGTGATGCAGAGGCTCAAGAGAGTGATGCAGGGGCTCAAGAGAGGGATGCAGAGGCTGAAGAGAGTGATGCAGAGGCTCAAGAGAGTGATGCAGAGGATGAAGAGAGGGATGTAAAGGCTCAAGAGAGTGATGCAGAGGCTCAAGAGAGTGATGCAGAGGCTCAAGAGAATGATGCAGAGGCTCAAGAGAGGGATGCAGAGGCTCAAGAGAATGATGAAGAGGATGAAGAGAGTGATGCAGAGGCTCAAGAGAGGGATGTTGACGCTCAAGAGAGTGATGCAGAAGCTCAAGAGAGTGATGCATAGGCTCAAGAGAGTAATGCAGGGGCTCAAGAGAGGGATGCAGAGGCTCAAGTGAGGGATGCAGAGGCACAAGAGAGGGATGCAGAGGCTTAAGAGAGTGATGCAAAAGCTCAAGAGAGGGATGCATAGGCTCATAAGAGGGATGCAGGAGTTCAAGAGAGAGATGGAGAGGCTCAAGAGAGAGATTCAGAGGTTTACGGGAGTGATGCAGAGGCTTAAGAGAGTGATGCAGAGGCCCAAGAGAGTGATGCAGAGGCTAAAGTGAGTGATGCAGAGGCTCAAGAGAGTGATGCAGAGGATCAAGAGAGGGATGCAGAGGATTAAGATAGTGTTGCAGAGGCTCATGAAAACACATTGATTTTTATCATTTGTACTGGAAACAACATCTTTATATGTCTTTGCTAGGATCTAAATAATATGGAACCTCGCTTTATGATTTGAAGATAAAATCCTCAAGTTTAGTAATATAGCGATTTTTTTTTATGTTTTTCATGTAGTGAGATTGTACGTAAATATATTCCTTTTTACCAATATTTCGATAATACTTCATGTTTTCTCACGATATGTGATTTGGCCTTAAATCTGAGAATTTCACTAAATATTGCATATTTAAGCAAGTTTTCTTACGTTTTGTTTTGTACTAAAATCATTGAATTTAGCAACATTTTGACTTTTATCATCCTCTTTTCCTTTATGTGATTTAAACAAAATATCATCGAATTAGGCAATATTTTGCCATTTTTCCACGTTTTTGTGAATTTTCAGTTTACTGTTATTAATTCAATATATATACGATAAAAATGATGCAAACACATAATTGATTAGAAAATGCCCTTAAATACTTCATTTTTAATCAAATATTTGATTCTCGTTAAAAAACTGAGTAGGATATGGAAAAAGCGAGAAGTTCTGTTTTTATTGCATATATCGACGTTTCAGCCGGATTAGAGCGGTTTTACGTGTACATCTTCCATCGGTAATATAAACGGAAAATCAGGAACACTTTAGTTAATTCTAATGAAAACACATTGATTTTTATCATTTGTATTGGAAACAACATCTTTATATGTCTTTTGTAGGATCAAAATAATACGAAACCTCGCTTTATGATTTGAAGTTAAAATCCTCAAATTTGGTAATATAGCGATATTTTTTCAGGTTTTTTATGTAGTGTGACATTGCGTAAATATATTCGTTTTTACTAATATTTCGATACTACTTAATGTTTCCTCACGATATGTGATTTTGCCTTCAAATCTCAGAATTTCGCAAATTTTGCATTTTTAAGCAAGTTTTCTTCCGTTTTATTTTGTACAAAAAATCATTGAATTTAGCAATATGTTGACGTTTATCATCCTCTTTTCCTTTATGTGATTTAAACAAAATATTATCGAATTAGGCAATATTTTGCCGTTTTTCCACGTTTTGGTGAATTTTCAGTTTATTGGTATTAATTAATTATATATACGATAAAAATGATGCAAACACATAATTGATTAGAAAATACCCTTAAATACTTCATTTTCAATCAAATATTTGATTCTCGGTAAAATATTGAGTAAGATATTGAAAAAGGGGAGAAGTTCGGTTTTTATTGCATATATCGACATTTCAGCCGGATTAGAGCGGTTTTACGTGCACATCTTCCATCGGTAATATAAACGGAAAATCAAGAATATTTTAGAGTATTTTAATGAAAACACATTGATTTTTATCATTTGTATTGGAAACAACATCTTTATATGTCTTTTCTAGGATCTAAATAAAACGAAACCACGCTCTATGATTTGAAGTTAAAATCCTCAAATTTGGTAATATAGCGTTTTTTTCACGTTTTTCATGTAGTTTGATTTTACGTAAATATATTCATTTTTACCAATATTTCGATAATACTTCATGTTTTCTCACGATATGTGATTTGGCCTTAAATCTGAGAATTTCGCATAATATTGCATTTTTAAGCAAGTTTTCTTACGTTTTGTTTTGTACTAAAAATCATTGAATATAGCAATATTTTGACGTTTATCATCCTTTTTTCTTTTATGTGATTTTAACAAAATTTCATCGAATTAGGCATTATTTGGCCGTTTTTCCACGTTTTTGTGAATTTTCAGTTTATTGTTATTAATTCAATATGTATACGATAAAAATGATGCAAACACATAATTGATTAGAAATTAACATTAAATACTTCATTTTCAATTAACTATTTGTTTCTCGTTAAAATACTGAGTAAGATATTGAAAAGGGGAGAAGTTCTGTTTTTATTGCATATATCGACGTTTCAGCCGGATTAGAGCGGTTTTACGTGTACATCTTCCATCGGTAATATAAACGGAAAATCAGGAAGATTTTAGAGTATTTTAATGAAAACACATTGATTTTTATCATTTGTATTGGAAACAACATCTTTATATGTCTATTCTAGGGTCTAAATAATACGAAACCTCGCTTTATGATTTGAAGTTAAAATCCTCAAATTTGGTAATACAGCGATTTTTTTCACGTTTTTCATGTAGTGTGACTTCACGTGAATATATTCGTTTTTACCAATATTTCGATACTATTTCATGTAGTATCACGATATGTGATTTGGCCTTTAAATATCAGAATTTCGCATAATATTGCATTTTAAGCAAGTTTTCTTGCATTTTGTTTCGTACTAAAAATCATCATATGTAGCAATATTTTGACGTTTATCATCCCTTTTTCCTTTAAGTGATTTTAATCAGGAACATTTTAGTTAATTCTAATGAAAGAGTATTAATCAGGAACATTTTAGTTAATTCTAATGAAAACACATTGATTTTTATCATTTACATTTGAAACAACATTTTTACATGTCTTTTCTAGGATTTAAATAATACGAAACCTCGCTATATGATTTGAAGTTAAAATCCTCAAATTTGGTAATATAGCGATTTTTTTCACGTTTTTCATGTAGTGTGACTTTCCGTAAATATATTCGTTTTTACCAATATTTCGATACTACTTCATGTTTTCTCACGATATGTGATTTGGCCTTCAAGTCTCAGAATTAAGCATAATATTGTATTTTTAAGCAAGTTTTCTTGCATTTTGTTTCGTACTAAAAATCAACGTATTTATCAATATTTTGACGTTTATCATCCCCTTTTATAGTAATATGCCAATTACTGAGATTAACTATGTATCACATTTTGCCGAACCCCCCCCCCCCTGCAGTTTTCAAAATATCCCAAACATACCAAATTTGACTCTTGAGCAATATTTTGGAGCCAAATTCTGGCTCTCTGCACGTATTCGCAGTTTGAAATTACGAAATCTTATACAGAAAATATGCCAAATACTGAGAGCGTCGATGGGTCAAATTTTGCCCAATCCCCCCCCTGCAGTTTTCAAAATATTCCAAACATTCCAAATTAGACCCTTGAGCCATATTTTGCAGTAAAATTATGGCTCTCTACACTTATTCGCAATTTTAATTACGTCTTTTTATACTGAAAATATGCAAATTACTGAGATCAGCGATACGTATACGAGCATACGTACCGAAAACATGCTAATTACTGAAAGCGGCGATTCGTCACATTTTGGCCAAACCTTCCCTGCAGTTTTCAAAATATCCCAAACATCCCAAATTCGATGCTTAAGCAATACTTTGGAGCAAAAATTCTCGCTCTCTGCACGTATTCGCAGTTTGAAATTACGACTTTTTATTCCGAATAATTACTGGGAGCAGAGATGTGTCACATTTTGCCCAAACCACCCTGCAGTTTTCAAAATATCCCAAACATCTCAAATGCGACCCTTGAGCCATATTTTGGAGCCAAATTCTGGCTCTCTGCACGTATTCTCAGATTGTAGGTAAGACTTTTTATACAGAAAATATGCTAATTACTGAAAGCGTCGACTGATCACATTTTGCCCAAACCCTCCCTGCAGTTTTCAAAATATCCCAAACATCTCAAATTCGACGCTTGAGCCATATTTTGGCTTTTGACAATTTCTGGCTCTCTGCACGTAACCGCCGTTTGAAATTACGAATTTTATACCGAAAATATGCCAATTACTGAGAGCAGCGATGGGTCATATTTTGACCAAACCCACCCTGCAGTTTTCAAAATATCCTAAACTCTCCAAATTCGACGTTTGAGCCAAATTTTGGAGCCAAATTCTGGCTCTGAATATGACCCATTGGCATATTTCCTGTATAAAAAGTAGACATTTCAATCTGCGAATACGTGCAGAGAGCCAGAATTTGGCTCCAAATTATAACTCAAGGGTCGCATTTGAGATGTTTGGGGTATTTTGAAAACTGCAGGGGGGATTGGGCAAAATGTGACCCATCGTCGCTCTCAGTAATTGGCATATTTTCGGTATAAAAATTTGTAATTTCAAACTGCGAATACGTGAAGAGAGCCAGAATTTGGCTCCAAAACATGGCTCAAGCGTCGAATTTGGGATGTTTGGGATATTTTCAAAACTGCAAGGTGGGTTTGGGCAAAATGTGACCCATCGCCGCTCTCAGTAATTGGCATTTTTTCGGTATAAAAATCGTAATTTCAAACGGCGATTACGTGCAGAGAGCCAGAATTTGCCTCTAAAATATAACTCATGCGTCGAATTTGGGTTGTTTGGGATATTTTAAAAACTGCAGGGTGGGTTTGGGCAAAATGTGACCCAACGCTGCTCTCAGTATTTGGCATATTTTCGGTATAAAAAGTCGTAATTTTAAACTCCGAATACGTGAAGAGAGCCAGAATTTGGCACCAAAATATGGCTCAAGCGTCGAATTTGGGATGTTTGTGATATTTTGAAAACTGCTGCGGGGTTTGGGCAAAATGTGACCCATCGCTGCTCCCAGTAATTGGCATATATTCGGAATAAAAAGTCGTAATTTCAAACTGCGAATACATGCAGAGAGCGAGAATTTTTGCTCCAAAGTATTGCTTAAGCGTCGAATTTGGGATGTTTTGGATATTTTGAAAACTGCAGGGAAGGTTTGGGCAAAATGTGACGAATCGCCGCTTTCAGTAATTGGCATGTTTTCGGTACGTATGCTCCTATACGTATCGCCGCTCTCAGTAACTTGCATATTTTCGGTATAAAAAGTCGTAATTTCTAATTGCGAATACGGGAATAGAGCCAGAATTTGGCTCCAAAATATGGTTTAAGGGTCGAATTTGGGATGTTTGGGATATTTTGAAATCTGCAGGGGTTGTTTTGGGCAAAATGTGACCCATCGCCTCTCTCAGTAATTGGCATAATTTCGGTATAAAAAGTCGTAATTTCAAACTGCGAATTCGTGCAGAGAGCCAGAATTTAGCTCCAAAATATGGCTCAAGGGGTCGAATTTGGAGTGTTTTTGATATTTTGAAAACTGCAGGTTGGGTTTGGGCAAAATGTAACCCATCGCCGCTCTCAGTATTTGGCATATTTTCGGTATAAAATTTCGTAATATCAAATTGCAAATACATGCAGAGAGCCAAAATTTGGCTCCAAAATATGGCTAAAGGGTCGAATTTGAGATGTTTGGGATATTTTGGAAACTGCTGAGGGGTTAGGTCAAAATGTGATCCATCGCCGCTTTCAGTAATTGGCATATTTTCGGTATAAAATGTCGTAATTTGAAGCTACGAATACGTGCACAGAGCCAAAATGTGGCTCCAAAATATGGCTCAAGCGTCGAATTTGGGATGTTTGTGATATTTTGAAAACTGCAGGGAGGGTTTGGGCAATATGTGATTAATCGCCGCTTTTAGTAATAGGCATATTTTCGGTATAAAAAGTCGTAATTTCAAACGGCTATTACGTGCAGAGAGCCAGAATTCGCCTCCAAAATATGGTTCAAGCGTCGAATTTCGGACGATTGGGATATTTTAATAACCGCAGGGAGGATTTGGGCAAAATGTGATCCATCGCCGCTTTCAGTAATTGGCATATTTTTGGAATAAAATTCGTAATTTCAAACTGCGAATACGTGCAGAGAGCCAGAGTTCGGCTCCAAAATATGGCTCAAGCGTTAAATTTGGGATGTTTGGGATATTTTGAAAACTGCTGGGAGGGTTTGGGCAAAATGTGATCCATCGCCGCTTTCAGTAATTGGCATATTTTTGGTATAAAATGTCGTAATTTCAAACTGCGAATAAGTGCAGAGAGCGAGAATTTGGCTCCAAAATTTGGCTCAAGCGTCGAACTTGTAGTGTTTTGGATATTTTGAAAACTGCAGGGTGGGTTTGGTCAAAATATGACCCATCGCCTCTCTCAGTAATTGGCATATTTTCGGAATAAAAAGTCGTAATTTCAAACGGCGGTTACGTGCAGAGAGCCAGAATTTGCCTCCAAAAGTTGACTCAAGCGTCGAATTTGGGATGTTTGGGATATTTTAAAAACTGCAGGGAGGGTTTGGGCAAAAAGTGATCAGTCGACGCTTTCAGAAATTGGCATATTTTCTGTATAAAAATTCGTAATTTCAATCTGCGAATACGTGCAGAGACCCAGAATTTGGCTCCAAAATATGGCTCAATGGTCGAATTTGGGATGTTTGTGATATTTTGAAAACTGCTGCGGGGTTTGGGCAAAATGTGACCCATCGCTGCTCCCAGTAATGGGAATATATTCGGAATAAAAAGTCGTAATTTCAAACTGCGAATACGTGCAGAGAGCGAGAATTTTTGCTCCAAAGTATTGCTTAAGTGTCGAATTTGGGATGCTTGGGATATTTTGAAAACTGCATGGAAGGTTTGGGCAAAATGTGACGAACGCCGATTTCAGTAATTGGCATGTTTTCGGTACGTATGCTCCTATACGTATCGCCGCTCTCAGTAATTTGCATATTTTCGGTATAAAAAATCGTAATTTCAAATTGCGACGGTGTTCCATTGCATGTACATAAAACCATATCTTGGGGAACGGGTATAGGTAAATATTTCACCGTTTTAACAATATGAGAAATGGGAAAGTGTTTAGGTTATTTAAAATTTCGCGGCCGAGTGATTGAGAATGGGGAGAGGGGAGGGGTTAGAAGGCTGGGGGAATTGGGTGGTGCAGGGGAAGGGTTGTGGGTGGAGGGCACTCTGGGTTGTGCAGGGGGAGGGTTGTTGGTGGAGGGAACTCTGGGTGGTGCTGGGGGAGGGTTGTGGGTGGAGCAGGGGAAGGGTTGTGGGTGGAGGGAACTCTTGGTGGTGCAGTGGGAGGGTTGTGGGTGGAGGGAACTCTGGGTGGAGCTGGGGGAGGGTTGTGGGTGGTAGGAATCTTCCCCACTCATCACCACCTTCTCCATTCTTCACCACTTTTCTTATCCTTCAACACCTTCCCTACCCTTCACCCCTTCCCTACCCTTTACCACCTAATCAACTTTTCACCCCTTCCATTACTCTTAACAACCTTTCCTACCCTTCAGCCCCTTCCCTACCCATCACCATCTTAACTTCCCTTCACCGTCTTACCTACCGTTCACGCCTTCTGGTCACCACCTTGCCTACCCTTCACCTTTTTCCCTATCTTTCATAACCTTCCCCACCCTTTACCACCTTCCCAATCCTCACTATTTTCCCTAACCTTCACCACCTTCCCTACCCTTTGCCACCTTCCCATCCCTTCATCAATTTCCCTACCCTTCACCTCTTTTCTTACTTTACTCCATCTTATCGACCCTTCACCATATTCCCCACCCTTCACCACCATCCCTACACTTCACCACCTTTCCTACCCTTCATAAAATAATCAACCCTTCTTCATATTCCCTACCCTTCACTACTTTCCCTACTCTTCACCACCTTCCCTTACCTTCACCACCTACCTGACCCTTCACAATCTTCCATACCCATCACCACCCTTAACAACCTTCCTTACCTTTCACCACCTTCCCTACCCTTCTCCATCTTCCCTAACCTTCATCACGTTCCTTACCCTTCACTATCTTCCCTAACCTTCACCACTTTGCCTACCCTTCACAACCTTCCTTTTCCCTTCACCACCTTCCCTACCCTTATCTTGAGGTTATCTTGAGATGATTTCGGGGCTTTTTAGTGTCCCCGCGGCCCGGTCCTCGACCAGGCCTCCACCCCCAGGAAGCAGCCCGTGACAGCTGACTAACACCCAGGTACCTATTTTACTGCTAGGTAACAGGGGCATAGGGCGAAATAAACTCTGCCCGTTGTCTCTCGCCGGCGCCTTGGATCGAACCCAGGACCACAGGATCACAAGTCCCGCGTGCTGTCCGCTCAGCCGACCGGCTCCCTTCCCCACCATCTCTTCTCTTCTCCATATTCCCTACCCTTTACCATATTCACCAGCCCTCACTACCTTCCCTGCAGTCAGTACGATCCCTACCCTTCACCCCCTTCCCTACCCTTCACCCCATTCCCTACCCTTCACCACCCAGTCAACCCTTCACCACATTCCCTACACTACACCAACTTCACAACGCTTCACCATATTCCCTACCCTTCACAACCTTCCTTACTCTTAACCACCTTCTCTACCCTTTACAATCTTCCCTTCCTTTCTTTCCCTTCCCTTCACCTCCTTTCCTACCCGTCACAAACATCCCTACCCTTCACCACTATCCGTACCCTTTACTATCTTGAGGTTATCTTGAGTTGATTTCGGGGCTTTAGTGTCCCCGCGGCCCGGTCCTTGACCAGGCCTCCACCCCCAGGAAGCAGCCCGTGACAGCTGACTAACACCCAGGTACCTATTTACTGCTAGGTAACAGGGGCATTCAGGGTGAAAGAAACTTTGCCCATTTGTTTCTGCCTCGTGCGGGAATCGAACCTACGCCACAGAATTACGAGTCCTGCGCGCTATCCACCAGGCTACGAGGCCCCTTCTACCTACTACCTACTACCTCCTACCTCTACCCTACTACCTCCCTACTCTTCACCACCTTCCCTACCTTTCACTCCCTTCCCTATCCTGCACGCTATTCTCTACCCTTCACTATCATCCATACCTTCACTGGCTAACCTTCCCTTCACTACCTTCCCTACTCTTCATCATCTTTCCTACCCTTCACCACCAACCTTTCCCTTTACCATCTTCCCTACTTTCCACCACCTTCCCCACACTTCAACCCATTCCCTTCCCTTCATCACGTTATCAACATTTTACCACCTTAGCAACCCTTCACCAGCCTCACTACCCTCCACTAACTTCCCTACCCTTCACAATATTTCCTACGTATCACCACCCAACCCGTCTCCACCTCCCCTACCCTTCACCACCTTCCTAACACATCACCACCTAATCAGCCCTTCACCACATTCCTTACCCTTCACAATCTCCCCTTCCCTTCACCATTTTGCCTACCCTTCACCATCTTCCCTAACCTTCATAACCTTCGCATCCTTTCTCAACCTTCCCTACCCTTCACATCCTTCCTAATTCTTTCCCACCTTCCTTACCTATCACCACATTCCCTAACCTTCCCCACCTTCCCAACCCTACAACCCTTTCTCTACCCTTAACAACCTTCCTTACTCTTCACCACCTTCCCTACCCTTCACCACCTTCCCTACCCTTCACCACCTTCCCTACCCTTCACCTTCCCAACTCTTCACTGCCTTCCCTAAGAGCAGGGAGGGTTGTGGGTGGAGGGAACACTGGGTGGTGCCGGGGGAGGGTTGTGGGTGGAGGGACCTCTGGGTGGTGCTGGGGGAGGGTTGTGGGTGTAGGGAACTCTGGGTGGTACAGGGAAAGGGTTGTGGGTGGAGGGAACTCTGGGTGGTGCAGGGAGAGGGTTGATGGTGGAGGAAACTCTGGGTGGTGCAGGGAAAGGGTTATGGGTGGAGGGAACTCTGGGTGGTGCAGAGGGAGGGTTGTTGGTGGAGGGAACTCTGGGTGGTGCTGGGGAAGGGTTGTGGGTGGAGGGAACTCTGGGTGGTGCTGGGGGAGGGTTGTTGGTGGAGGGAACTCTGGGTGGTGCTGGGGGAGGGTTGTGGTTGGCGGGAACTCTGGGTGGTGCTGGGGGAGGGTTGTTGGTAGAGGGAACTCTGGGTGGTGCAGGGAAAGGGTTGTGGATGGAGGGAACTCTGGGTGGTGCAGGGGGAGGGTTGTAGGTGGAGGGAACTCTGGGTGGTGCAGGGAAAGGGTTATGGGTGGAGGGAACTCTGGGTGGTGCAGGGGAAGGGTTGTGGGTGGAGGGAACTCTGGGTGGTGCTGGGGGAGGGTTGTGGGTGGAGGGAACTCTGGGTGGTGCTGGGGGAGGGTTGTGGGTGGAGAAAACTCTGGGTGGTGGAGGGGAAGGGTTGTGGGTGGAGGGAATTCTGGGTGGTGCAGGGGAAGGGTTGTGGGTGGAGGGAACTCTGGGTGGAGCAGGGGGGAGGATTGTTGGTGGAGGGAACTCTGGGTGGTGCTGGGGGAGGGTTGTGGGTGGAGGGAACTCTGGGTGGTGCTGGGGGAGGGTTGTTGGTAGAGGGAACTCTGGGTGGTGCAGGGAAAGGGTTGTGGGTGGAGGGAACTCTGGGTGGTGCAGGGGGAGGGTTGTGGGTGGAGGGAACTCTGGGTGGAGCAGGGGGAGGGTTGATGGTGGAGGGAACTCTGGGTGGTGCAGGGAAAGGGTTATGGGTGGAGGGAACTCTGGGTGGTGCAGGGGAAGGGTTGTGGGTGGAGGGAACTCTGGGTGGTGCTGGGGGAGGGTTGTGGGTGGAGGGAACTCTGGGTGGTGCTGAGGGAGGGTTGTGGGTGGAGAGAACTCTGGGTGGTGGAGGGGAAGGGTTGTGGGTGGAGGGAATTCTGGGTGGTGCAGGGGAAGGGTTGTGGGTGGAGGGAACTCTGGGTGGAGCAGGGGGGAGGATTGTTGGTGGAGGGAACTCTGGGTGGTGCTGGGGGAGGGTTGTGGGTGGAGGGAATTCTGGGTGGTGCAGGGGAAGGGTTGTGGGTGAAGGGAACTCTGGGTGGAGCAGGGGGAGGGTTGTTGGTGGAGGGAACTCTGGGTGGTGTAGGGGGAGGGTTCTGGGTGGAGGGAACTCTGGGTGGAGCTGGGGGAGGGTTGTGGGTGGAGGGAACTCTGGGTGGTGCTGGGGGAGGGTTGTGGGTGGAGGGAACTCTGGGTGGTGCAGTGGGAGGGTTGTGGGTGGAGAGAACTCTGGGTGGTGCTGGGGGAGGGTTGTGGGTGGAGGGAACTCTGGGTGGTGCAGTGGGAGGGTTGTGGGTGGAGAGAACTCTGGGTGGAGCTGGGGGAGGGTTGTGGGTGGTAGGAATCTTCCCCACCTTTCACCACCTTCTCCACTCTTCACCACTTTTCTTATCCTTCAACACCTTCCCTACCCTTCACCCCCTTCCCTACCCTTTACCACCTAATCAACTTTTCACCCCTTCCATTACTCTTAACAACCTTTCCTCCCCTTCACCCCCTTCCCTACCCATCACCATCTTAACTTCCCTTCACCATCTTACCTACCGTTCACGCCTTCTGGTCACCACCTTGACTACCCTTCACCTTCTTCCCTATCTTTCATAACCTTCCCCACCCTTCACCACCTTCCCAACCCTCACTATTTTCCCTAACCTTCACCAACTTTCCTACCCATCACGTCCTTTCCAACAATTCACAACTTTTCTTACCCTTCACCACCTTTCCTACCCATCCACACCTTCCCTACCCTTCCCTCGTCCCTACCCCTTCACCACTTAATAAACCCTTAACTGCCGTCTCAACACTTCATAACCTTCCCTTCACAACCTTCCTTACCCTTCACCACCTTTCCTACCCTTCGCCACCTTCCCATCTCTTCATCAACTTCCTTACCCTTCACCTCTTTCCTTACCTTACTCCATCTTATCGACCCTACACCACCTTGCTAACCCTTCCACACCTTCCCTACTCCTCAATACCTTCCCAACCCTTCACCACCTTCCCAACCCTTCACCACCTTCCATTCCTTTCACCACCTTCCATTCCCTTCACCACCTTCCCTTCCCTTCACAACTTTCCTTACCCTTCACAACCTTCCCTACCCTTCACAATTTTCCCAACCCTTCTTCACTTTCGCTACTCTCCATCAACTTCCCAACCCTTCACCACCTTTCCTACCCTTAACCATCTTCCCTATCCTTCACAACCTTCCCTTCCCTTCCCTTCACGACCTTCACTAACTACCCTACATCTCATCATCTTCTCTTCCTATCACCCCCCTACCCGTCACCACTTACCCTACTCTTCACAATCTTCTTCACCCTTCACCACCTTCCCTACCCTTCACCACCTTCGATACCCTTCACCACCTTCCCAACCCTTTACCACCTAATCACCCCTTGACCCTTTTCTTACCCTTCTCAACTTTCCCTACCGTTCACATACTTCCCTACCCGTCACTATCTTCCCTACCCTTCACCACCTTACCTACCCTTCACCCCCTTACCTACCCTTCACTATCTTCCCCATCCTTCACCACCTTACCTACCCTTTTCCACCTTCCCCACCCTTCACAACCATCCCTACACTTCATCACCTTTCCTACCCTTCATCTAATAATCAACCCTTCTTCATATTCCCTACCCTTCACCACTTTCCCTACTCTTCACCACCTTCCCTTATCTTCACCACCTATCCGATCCTTCACAATCTTCCATACCCATCACGACCTTCCCCACCCTTAACAACCTTCCTTACATTTCACCATCTTCCCTACCCTTCACCACCTTACCAACCCTTTATCATTTTCCCCACCCTTCACCACTTTGCCTACCCTTCACAACCTTCCTTTTCCCTTCACCACCTTCCCTACCTTTCCCCACCATCTCTTCTCTTCACCATATTCCCTACCCTTTACCATATTCACCTGCCCTCACTACCTTCCCTGCAGTCAGTACGATCCCTACCCTTCACCCCCTTCCCTACCCTTCACCACCTAGTCAACCCTTCACCACATTCCCTACACTTCACCAACTTCACAACGCTTCACCATATTCCCTACCCTTCACCACGTTCCCAATCCTTCACCACCTTCCCTATCTTTCAGAACCTTTCCTACCCTTCAACACCTAAGCAACCCTTCACCACGTTCCCAATCCTTCACCACCTTCCCTATCTTTCAGAACCTTCCCTACCCTTCACCACCTTCCCTACCATTCACTACCTTCCCTACCATTCACTACGTTCCCTAACTTTCACAACCATCCGTACCCTTCATCAACTTCCCTCCCATTCACGACCTTTTCTGCCCTTCAAAACTTTCCGTACCATTCTCCACCTTCCCTATCCTTCACCACCTTCCCTACCCTTCACCACCTTCCCTACCCTTCACCACCTTCCCTACCCTTCACCACCTTCCCTACCCTTCACCACCTTCTCTACCCTTCACCTGCTCTTCACCATAGGCCCAATAGGTCGACTTTGTCCATGTCTCTTTCCTAAGACCCAGGATACTGCCCCTCAGACGTGGATAGATAGATAGTGATACGGACATCCTTATCCTTAAAGCTATTTCACACTGCAGTAATACGAATCTTCCTTGACTTTGTAGGTGGTGGTGGTCATGTCCCAGTTTCACAAAGCACTTGTGCCGTGCATAAACACTTCAAGCCCAACTATGAAACACTGCCAACCTCGCTAAATTTTATCCATCTGTGATATTGGCTTTATTTGTATATGTTTACCCATCATGGTATATAGAATTATTTCTATATTTTTGTGTATTAATTTATTTATTCAATAGTTCCTGATTCAAAATGAATTAGAAAATGAATAAGTTCATTAATTTATTTATGTTGATGACTGGGTTGGTGATGGTAGGGATGGTGCAAATGTGGATGACAAGCCAGGAAGCGGAGAGACATACCCACCTGCATCTCCTTCGGCTACAGGTTATTGAGTGGCACAAGAACTAATATAGCCTCCTTCACCTGCTGAGGCAGCTGGCCATCTTCCTCCACCTCCTCCCGCCTGGGATTAGCTGTGATGAATCGCTGCTCGACGGTGACGTGGAGCTGGAGCCTTTCTGGGATAGTGTGCCCTTCGTGGGCACATTCCTGCGGCACCAGCAGACTCTCCGGCTGGTGAGGGGTCTGAAGGACTTCCTGGTGCAGGCCGGAGAGGTGCCTGCAGCGCAGCCTATTGCAATCTGGAGTCGTTGGGAAATTCTCCCAATTTCTTTGGCTATCTTAATATTTTTGTTTATTAATGCCTGGCCACGACGTGTGGCCCGTCCTCGGGACCGTGACTGCATCAGTGTACAGCACAAATTTGCTCTCACCGCTCCCACAACCCTCTGAGCCATGACATGATACCACAACCCTGGGAACAACTCTCTGAGCCACGACATGATGCCACAACCCTGGGAACAACCCTCTGAGCCACGACATGATGCCACAACCCTGGGAACAACCCGCTGAGCCACGACATGCCACAACCCTGGGAACAACCCTCTGAGCCACGACATGATGCCACAACCCTGGGAACAACCCTCTGAGCCACGACATGATGCCAGAACCCTGGGAACAACCAGCTGAGCCACGACATGATGCCACAACCCTGGGAACAACCCGCTGAGCCACGACATGATGCCACAACCCTGGGAACAACCTGCTGAGCCACGACATGATGCCACAACCCTGGGAACAACCCTCTGAGCCACGACATGATGCCAGAACCCTGGGAACAACCAGCTGAGCCACGACATGATGCCACAACCCTGGGAACAACCCGCTGAGCCACGACATGATGCCACAACCCTGGGAACAACCTGCTGAGCCACGACATGATGCCACAACCCTGGGAACAACCCTCTGAGCAACGATCTCAGGATAGAGAACCATCAGTAGAAAGTGCCAAGTAATTAAGACAATATAGCATTGAAAGGAATCAGGATAAGAATTTGGGATGGGACTGAAGGATGGAATGGTGCCCAACCACTTGGAGGGTCGGGGATTGAACGACGACCTGCATGGAAGGAGACCGTCGCTATACCGTCCACCCCAAGTGGTTGGGCACACAGCGGGGAAGAAGCACGAGTGATTGACAATTGTGGGAGCAGCAGTGACGGCTGCCAAGGTACTGTGTCATGATGAAAAGTGTTGTCGATGGTTTCGTTTGGCCAAAGTGGCTTTGTGTGTGTGTGTGTGTGTGTGTGTACTCACCTAGTTGTAATTGCGGGGGTTGAGCTCTGGCTCTTTGGTCCCGCCTCTCAACTGTCAATCAACTGGTTTACATAATCCTGAGCCTACTGGGCTCTATCATATCTACATTTGAAACTGTGTATGGAGTCAGCCTCCATCACATCACTGCCTAATGCATTCCATTTGTTAAATACTCTGACACTGAAAAGTTCTTTCTAACCTCCCTCTGACTCAGTTGGGTACTCAGTTTTCACCTGTGTCCCCTTGTTCATGTTCCATCTGTGTTAAATAGTTTATCTTTATCTACCCCTGTCAATTCCTCTGAGAATTTTGTAAGTAGTGATCATGTCTCCGCTTACTCTTCTGTCTTCCACTGTCGTGAGGTGCATTTCGCGCAGCCTTTCCTCGTAAATTGTGCCTTTTTATTTCTGGGACTAGCCTAGTGGCATACCTCTGAATTTTTTCAAGCTTCGTCTTGCGCTTGACAAAGTACAGGCTCCATGCTGGGGCCGCATACTCCAGGATTGGTCATACATATGTAGCATATATGACTGTCCCGGCGTCTTCAGGAAGAAGACGCCGGGAATCGAGCCCCGGTCAACAAGATTACGTGTACAGCGTGCTCTCCACTCAGCCACTAGCATCTACTCTGTGTGCGGATTTTTATGTGGGCTTCAGGAAACAGGTTTGGTGTTATATCAACTCCTAGATCTTTCCTCACTGCCTAGTTTCGTAATCTTACATTTCCTCGGGTTGAACTTTAGTAGCCATTTGTTGGACCATTCATTCAGTTTGTCTAGGTCATCATGTAGCCTCGTACTATCTTCCTCCGTCATTATCCTCCTCGTAATTTTTGCATCATTAGCAAACAATGTGAGGAACGATTCTATATCCTTCGGGAGATCATTTACATTTTTTTTGAGATATATACAAGAGTTGTTACATTCTTGTACAGCCACTAGTACGCGTACATATATCAGAAACAGTGCAGGCCAACGACTGAACCCTTTGAGACTCCACTGGATCCTTGTCAATCTGAGGTCCCACCACAGAATGTCCAACCACTTGAGGGTGGATGGTAGAGCGACGGTCTCTCGTTATGTAGGTCAGCGTTCAGTCCCCGACCGTCCAAGTGGTTGGGCACCATTCCTTTCCCCCGTCCCATCCCTACATTCCTGAACCTTATCCTGACCCCTTCCAAGTGCTATATAGTCGTGGTGGCGTTGCGTTTTCTTCTGATAATTCCCTTCCCCATTACAGAGTGGACGCTGGTGTCTGAGTGGAGAGCACGCTGGGCACGTAATCCTGTGCACCGGGGTTTTAGTCCCGGCGTCTGCGAGAAACAAAATAGACAGTTTCTTTCACCCTGATGCCCCTGTTACCTAGCAGTAAATTGGTTCCTGGGAGATAAAGTTGTTACGGGCTGCTTCTTTTGTGTGTGTGTGTGTGTGTGTTTGATAAAAATAGTTAGTAGTTAGTAACAGCTGATCGATTGACAGTTAAGAGGCGGCCGAACGAGCAGTGCTCATCCCCCGCAAGCACAACTTGGTGAGTACAACTAGGTGAATACAGACCAGATGAAAAAACAAATCTTGTAGCCAATTACTGCAACTATATTATGAGGCAACAATTGAATAGTTTGTTAGCATATAAATTCGTCATTGCCTCTCACATTAGCAATGGTCTCATTGACACCAAATTGCAACTGCAAATTTCCAATGTTATTCCTCCCTCTCTTGAGCCTCTGCATCATTCTCCTAAGCCTCTGCATCACTATCTTGAGCTTCTCTCTCTAGAGAGAAGATCTCTATTTAGGAGATCTCTATCTTGATCACTCTCTTAAGCCTCTGCATCACTCCCGTAAACCTCTGAATCACTCTCTTGAGCCTTTGCATCTCTCTCTTGAGCTCCTGCATCCCTCTTATGAGCCTCTGCATCCCTCTCTTGAGCTTTTGCATCACACGCCTAAGCCTCTGCATCCCTCTCTTGAGCCTCTGCATCACTCTCTTAAGCCTCTGCATCCCTTCTTGAGCTATTGCATCCCTCTCTTGAGCCTCTGCATCCCTCTCTTGAGCCTCTGCATCCCTCTCTTAGGCCTCTGCATCACTCTATTAAGCTTCTGCATCACTCTCGTAAGCCTCTAAATCACTCTCTTGAGCCTCTGCATCCCTCTCTTGAGCCTCTGCATCACTCTCTTAAGCCTCTGCATCCCTTCTTGAGCTATTGCATCCCTCTCTTGAGCCTCTGCATCCCTCTCTTGAGCCTCTGCATCCCTCTCCTAGGCCTCTGCATCACTTTATTAAGCTTCTGCATCACTCTCGTAAGCCTCTAAATCACTCTCTTGAGCCTCTGCATCCCACTCTTGAGCCTCTGCATCACTCTCTTCAACCTCTGCATCCCTCTCTTGAGCCTCTGCATCACTCTCTTAAGCCTCTGCATCACTCTCGTAAGCTTTGCATCACTCTCTTAAGCCTCAGCATCATTCCCGTAAACCTCTGAATCACTCTCTTGAGCCTCTCCATCACTCTCGTGAGCCTCTCCATCACTCTCCTGAGCCTCTGCATCACTCTCTTAAGCCTCTGCATCACTCTCGTAAGCCTCTGCATCACTCTCTTAAGCCTCTGCATCACTCCTTTAAACTTCTGAATCTCTCTCTTGACCCTCTCCATCGCTCTCTTGAGCCTCTGCATCACTCGCTTGAGCCTCTGCATCACCCTCTTAAGCCTCTACATCCCTCTTTTGTGCCTCTGCATCACTTTCTTAAGCCTCTGCATCCCTTTCATGAGCCTTTGCATCTCTCTCTTGAACTTACATCATTCTCTTGAGCCTCTGCATCACTCTTTTGAGCCCCTGCATAACTCTCTTAAGCCTCTGCATCTCTCCCATCAGCCTCTGCATCACTCTCTGGAGCCTCTGCATCCCTCTCTGGAGCCTCAGCATCCCCCTCTTGAGCCTCTGCAGCACTCTCTGGAGCCTTTGCATTCCTCTATTACGCCTCTGCATCACTCTCTAGTGCCTCTGCATCCTTCTCTTGAACTCCTCCATCCCTCTCATGAGCCTCTACATCCCTCTCTTAAGCCTTTGCATCACTCTCTTATGCCTCTGCATCCCTCTCTTGAGCCTCTGCGACACTCTCAAGAGCCTCTGCATCTCTCTCTAGTGCCTCTTCATTCCTCACTTGAGCCTCTGCATCCCTCTCTTGAGCCTCTGCATCCCTCCCTTGAGCCTCTGCATCCCTCTCCTGAGCCTCTGCATCCGTCTCTTAAGCCTCTGCATCACTCTCTTTAGCCTCTGCATCACTCCCTTAAACCTCTGAATCACTCTCTTGACCCTCTCCATCGCTCTCTTGAGCCCCTGCATCACTCTATTGATCCTCTGCATCACTCTCTTGAGCCTCTGCATCACCCTCTTAAGCCTCTTCATCCCTCTTTTGAGCCTCCACATTACTTTCTTAAGCCTCTGCATCCCTTTCATGAGCCTTTGCATCTCTCTCTTGAACTCTGGCATCCCTCTTATGAGCCTCTGCATCCCTCTCTTGAGCCTCTGCATGACTCTCTTCAGCCTCTGCATCCCTCTCCTGAGCCTCTGCATCACTCTCTTAAGCCTCTGCATCCCTCTCTTGTGCCTCTGCATCTCTCACATGAGCCTCTGCATCCCTCTCTTATGCCATTGCATCCGCTCTTGAGCCTCTGCATCCTTCTCTTGAACGTCTGCATCCCTCTCTTAAGCCTCTGCATCACTCTCTTAAGCCTCTGCATCACTCTCGTAAGCCTCTGAATCACTCTTGAGCGTCTGCATCCCTCTCGTGAGCCTCTGCATCACTCTCTTCAGCCTCTGCATCCCTCTCCTGAGCCTCTGCATCACTCTCTTGAGCCTATGCCTCACTCTCCTGAGCCTCTGCATCTCTCTCATCAGCCTCTGCATCACTCTTTTGAGCCTTTGCATCATTCTCTTGAGCCTCAGAATCACTCTCTTAGGCCTCTGCATCATTCTCTTGAGCGTCTGCATCACTCTTTTAAGCCTCTGCATCACTCTCTTCAGCCTCTGCATCCCTCTCTTTAGCCTCTGCAACACTCTCTTCAGCCACTGCATCACTCTCTTGTGCCTCTGCATCACTCTCGTAAGCCTCTGCATCCCTCTCTTAATCCTCTGCATCACTCTCTTGAGCCTCTGCATCATTCTCTATAGCCTCTGCATCACTCTCGTGAGCCTCTGCATCACTCTCTTGATCCTCTGCATCACTCTCTTGAGCCTCTGCATCCCTCTCTTCATCTTCTGCATCACTCTCTTAAGCCTCTGCTTCACTCTCTTCATCCTCTACATCATTCTCTTGAGCCTCTGCATCCCTCTCCTGAGCCTTTGCATCCCTCTCTTCATCCTCTGCATCACTCTCTTGAGCCTCTGCATCACTCTCTTCAGCCTCTGCATCCCTCTCTTGAGCCTCTGCATCACTCTCTTGAGCCTCTGCATCACCCTCTTAAGCCTCTGCATCCCTATTTTGAGCCTCTGCAGCACATTTTTAAGCATCTGCATCTCTCACTTCAGCCTCTGCATCACTCTCTTGAGCCTCCGCATCACTCCCGTTAACCTCTGAATCACTATCACGAGCCTCTCCATCCCTCTCTTGAGCCTCTGCATCACTCTCTTAAGCCTGTGCATCACTCTCGTAATCCTCTGCATCACTCTCTTAAGCCTCTGCATCACTCCCGTAAACCTCTGAATCACTCTCTTGAGCCTCTCCATCACTCTCTTGAGCCCCTGCATCCCTCTATTGAGCCTCTGCACCACTCTCTTTAGCCTCTGCATCACCCTCTTAAGCCTCTGCATCCCTCTTTTGAGCCTCTGCATCACTTTCTTAAGCCTCTGCATCCCTTTCATGAGCCTTTGTATCTCTCTCATGAACTCCTGCATCCCTCATATGAGCCTCTGCATCCCTCTCTTGAGCTTTTGCATCACACACTTAAGCCTCTGCATCCCTCTCTTAAGCCTCTGCATCCCTCTCTTATGCCTCTGCATCCCTCTCTTTAGCCTCTGCATCCCTCTCTTGTGCCTCTGCATCCCTCACTTGAGCCTCTGCATCCCTCTCTTGAGCTATTGCATCCCTCACTTGAGCCTCTGCATCCCTCTCTTGAGCCTCTGCATCACTCTATTAAGCTTCTGCATCACTCTTGTAAGCCTCTTAATCACTCTCTTGAGCCTCTGCATCCCACTCTGGAGCCTCTGCATCACTCTCTTCAGCCTCTGCATCCCTCTCTTGAGCCTCTGCATCACTCTCTTGAGCCTATACATCTCTCTCTGGAGCCTCTATATCCCTCTCTTAAGCCTCTGCATCACTCTCATGAGCCTCTGCATCACTCTTTTGAGACTCTGCATCACTCTCTTGAGCCTCTGCATCAATATCTTAAGCCTCTGCAACACTCTCTTCAGCCTCTGCATCACTCTCTTGAGCCTCAGCATCCCTCTCTTAAGCCTCTGCATCACTCTCTTGAGCCTCTGCATCACTCTTTTGATCCTCTGCATCACTCTCTTGAGCCTCTGCATCACTCTCCAGAGCCTCTACATCACTCTCTTGACCCTCTACATCACTCGCTTCAGCCTCTGCATCACTCTCTTAATCCTCTGCATCCCTCTCTTGATCCTCTGCATCACTCTCTTGAGCCTCTGCATCATTCTCTTGAGCCTCTGCATCCCTCTCCTTAGCCTCTACATCATTCTCTTGAGCCTCTGCATCACTCTTTTGAGCCCCTGCATAACTCTCTTAAGCCTCTGCATCTCTCCCTTCAGCCTCTGCATCACTCTCTGGAGACTCTGCATCCCTCTCTGGAGCCTCAGCATCCCCCTCTTGAGCCTCTGCAGCACTCTCTGGAGCCTTTGCATTCCTCTATTACGCCTCTGCATCACTCTCTAGTGCCTCTGCATCCTTCTCTTGAACTCCTCCATCCCTCTCACGAGCCTCTACATCCCTCTCTTAAGCCTTTGCATCACTCTCTTATGCCTCTCCATCCCTCTCTTGAGCCTCTGCATCACTCTCAAGAGCCTCAGCATCTCTCTCTAGTGCCTCTTCATTCCTCACTTGAGCCTCTGCATCCCTCTCTTGAGCCTCTGCATCCCTCCCTTGAGCCTCTGCATCCCTCTCCTGAGCCTCTGCATCCGTCTCTTAAGCCTCTGCATCACTCTCTTTAGCCTCTGCATCACTTCATTAAACCTCTGAATCACTCTCTTGACCCTCTCCATCGTTCTCTTGAGCCCCTGCATCACTCTATTGATCCTCTGCATCACTCTCTTGAGCCTCTGCATCACCCTCTTAAGCCTCTGCATCCCTCTTTTGAGCCTCTGCATCACTTTCTTAAGCCTCTGCATCCCTTCCAGGAGCCTTTGCATCTCTCTCTTGAACTCTGGCATCCCTCTTATGAGCCTCTGCATCCCTCTCTTGAGCCTCTGCATGACTCTCTTCAGCCTCTGCATCCCTCTCCTGAGCCTCTGCATCACTCTCTTAAGCCTCTGCATCCTTCTCTTGTGCCTCTGCATCTCTCACATGAGCCTCTGCATCCCTCTCTTATGCCATTGCATCCCTCTCTTGAGCCTCTGCATCCTTCTCTTGAGCGTCTGCATCCCTCTCTTAAGCCTCTGCATCACTCTCTTAAGCCTCTGCATCACTCTCGTAAGCCTCTGAATCACTCTTGAGCGTCTGCATCCCTCTCGTGAGCCTCTGCATCACTCTCTTCAGCCTCTGCATCCCTCTCCTGAGCCTCTGCATCACTCTGTTGAGCCTATGCCTCACTCTCCTGAGCCTCTGCATCTCTCTCATCAGCCTCTGCATCGCTCTTTTGAGCCTCTGCATCATTCTCTTGAGCCTCAGAATCACTCTCTTAGGCCTCTGCATCATTCTCTTGAGCGTCTGCATCACTCTTTTAAGCCTCTGCATCACTCTCTTGAGCCTCTGCATCCCTCTCTTTAGCCTCTGCAACACTCTCTTCAGCCACTGCATCACTCTCTTGTGCCTCTGCATCACTCTCTTAAGCCTCTGCATCCCTCTCATAATCCTCTGCATCACTCTCTTGAGCCTCTGCATCATTCTCTATAGCCTCTGCAACACTCTCGTGAGCCTCTGCAACACTCTCTTGATCCTCTGCATCACTCTCTTGAGCCTCTGCATCCCTCTCTTCATCTTCTGCATCACTCTCTTGAGCCTCTGCATTACTCTCTTAAGCCTCTGCTTCACTCTCTTCATCCTCTACATCATTCTCTTGAGCCTCTGCATCCCTCTCCTGAGCCTTTGCATCCCTCTCCTCATCCTCTGCATCACTCTCTTGAGCCTCTGCATCACTCTCTTCAGCCTCTGCATCCCTCTCTTGAGCCTCTGCATCACTCTCTTGAGCCTTTGCATCACCCTCTTAAGCCTCTGCATCCCTATTTTGAGCCTCTGCAGCACTTTTTTAAGCCTCTGCATCTCTCACTTCAGCCTCTACATCACTCTCTTGAGCCTCCGCATCACTCCCGTTAACCTCTGAATCACTATCACGAGCCTCTCCATCCCTCTCCTGAGTCTCTGCATCACTCTCTTAAGCCTGTGCATCACTCTCGTAATCCTCTGCATCACTCTCTTAAGCCTCTGCATCACTCCCGTAAACCTCTGAATCACTCTCTTGAGCCTCTCCATCACTCTCTTGAGCCCCTGCATCCCTATATTGAGCCTCTGCACCACTCTCTTGAGCCTCTGCATAACCCTCTTAAGCCTCTGCATCCCTCTTTTGAGCATCTGCATCACTTTCTTAAGCCTCTTCATCCCTTTCATGAGCCTTTGTATCTCTCTCTTGAACTCCTGCATCCCTCTGATGAGCCTCTGCATCCCTCTCTTGAGCTTTTGCATCACACGCTTAATCCTCTGCATCCCTCTCTTAAGCCTCTGCATCCCTCTCTTGTGCCTCTGCATCCCTCTCTTTAGCCTTTGCATCCCTCTCTTGTGCCTCTGCATCCCTCTCTTGAGCCTCTGCATCCCTCTCTTGAGCTATTGCATCCCTCTCTTGAGCCTCTGCATCCCTCTCTTGAGCCTCTGCATCACTCTATTAAGCTTCTGCATCACTCTTGTAAGCCTCTGAACCACTCTCTTGAGCCTCTGCATCCCACTCTAGAGCCTCTGCATCACTCTCTTCAGCCTCTGCATCCCTCTCTTGAGCCTCTGCATCACTCTCTTGAGCCTATACATCTCTCTCTGGAGCCTCTATATCCCTCTCTTAAGCCTCTGCATCACTCTCATGAGCCTCTGCATCACTCTCTTGAGACTCTGCATCACTCTCTTGAGCCTCTGCATCCCTCTCTTAAGCCTCTGCAAAACTCTGTTCAGCCTCTGCATCACTCTCTTGAGCCTCTGCATCCCTCTCTTAAGCCTCTGAATCACTCTTTTGAGCTTCTGCATCACTCTCTTGATCCTCTGCATCACTCTCTTGAGCCTCTGCATCACTCAATTGAGCCCCTGCATAAATCTCTTAAGCCTCTGCATCTCTCTCTTCAGCCTCTGCATCACTCTCTGGAGCCTCTGCTTCGCTCTCTGGAGCCTCAGCATCCCTCTCTTTAGCCTCTGCTGCACTCTCTTGAGCCTCTTCATCATTCTGTTGAGATTCTGCATCCCTCTTTTAAGCCTCTGTATCACTCTCTTGAGCCTCTGCATCTTTCTCTTCAGCCTCTGCATCACTCTCTTCAGCCTCTGCATCCCTCTCTTAAGCCGTTGCACCATTCTCCTCAGCCTCTGCATTCCTCTCTTAAGCCTCTGCATCACTCTCTTGAGCCTCTGCATCCCTCTTTTAAGCCTTCGCATCACTCTCTTGAGCCTCTGCATCCCTCTCGTGAACTCCTGCATCCATCTTATGACCCTCTGCATCCCTCTCTTGAGCCTTTACAACAATCTCTTAAGCCTTTGCATCCCTCTCTTGAGCCTCTGCATCACTCTCAAGAGCCTCTGCATCCCTCTCTTGAGCTTCTGCATCCCTCTCTTAAGCCTCTGCCTTTCTCTCTTGAGCCTCTGCATCACTCTCCTGGGCCTCTGCATCCCTCTCTGGAGCCTCAACATCCCTCTCTTGAGCCTTTGCAGCACTCTCTTGAGCCTCTGCATCACTCTCTTAAGCCTATGCATCACTCTCTGGAGTCTCTGCATCATTCTCTTCAGCCACTGCATCCCTCTCTTGTGCCTTTGCATCACTCTCTTAAGCCTCTGCATCCCTCTCTTGAGCCTCTGTATCACTCTCAAGTGCCTCTGCATCTTTCTCTTGTTCCTCTGCATCACTCACTTTAGCCTCTGCATCCCTCTCTTGAGCCTGTTCATCCCTCTCTTGAGCCTGTGCATCCCTCTCTTAAGCCTCTGCATCACTCTCGTAATCTTCTGCATCACTATTGAATTAATAACAATAAACTGAAAATTCACAAAAACATGGAAAAACGGCAAAATATTGCCTAATTATATGATATTTTGTTTAAATCATATAAAGGAAAAGAGGATAATAAACGTCAAAATATTGCTAAATTCAATGATTTTTAGTACAAAAAAAACATAAGAAAACTTTCTTAAATATGCAATATTAAGCGAAATTCTCAGATTTAAGGCCAAATATCATATCGTGAGAAAACATGAAGTATTATCGAAATATTGGTAAAAATGAATATATTTACGTAGAATCACACTACATGAAAAACGTGAAAAAAATCGCTATATTACCAAATTTGAGGATTTTAACTTCAAATCATAAAGCGGGGTTCCATATTATTTAAATATTAGAAAAGACATATAAAGATGTTGTTTCCAATACAAATGATAAAAATCAATGTGTTTTCATTAAAATACTCTAAAATGTTCCTGATTTTCCGTTTATATTACCGATGGAAGATGTACACGTAAAACCGCTCTAATCCGGCTGAAACGTCGATATATGCAATAAAAACAGAACTTCTCCCCTTTTCAATATCTTACTCAATATTTTAACGAGAAACAAATAGTTGATTGAAAATGAAGTATTTAATGTTAATTTCTAATCAATTATGTGTTTGCATCATTTTTATCGTATATATAATGAATTATTAACAATAAACTGAAAATTCACAAAAACGTGGAAAAACGGCAAAATATTGCCTAATTCGATGATATTTTGTTTATATCACATAAAAGAAAAGGGGATGATAAACGTCAAAATATTGCTATATTCGATGATTTTTAGTACAAAACAAAACGAAAGAAAACTTGCTTAAAAATGCAATATTATGTGAAATTCTCAGATTTAAGGCCAAATCACATATCGTGAGAAAACATGAAGTATTATCGAAATATTGGTAAAAATTAATATATTTACGTATAATCAAACTACATGAAAAACCTAAAAAAAATCGCTATATTACCAAATTTGAGGATTTTAACTTCAAATCATAAAGCGAGGTTTCGTATTATTTTGATCCTAGAAAAGACATATAAAGATGTTGTTTCCAATACAAATGATAAATATCAATGTGTTTTCATTAGAATTAACTAAAGTGTTCCTGATTTTCCGTTTATATTACCGATGGAAGATGTACACGTAAGACCGCTCTAATCCGGCTGAAACGTCGATATATGCAATAATAACAGAAATTCTCGCTTTTTCCATATCTTACTCAGTTTTTTAACGAGAAACAAATAGTTGATTGAAAATGAAGTATTTAATGTTAATTTCTAATCAATTATGTGTTTGCATCATTTTTATCGTATATATATTGAATTAATAACAATAAATTGAAAATTCACAAAAACGTGGAAAAATGACAAAATATTGCCTAATTCGATGATATTTTGTTTAAATCACATAAAGGAAAAGAGGATGATAAACGTCAAAATGTTGCTAAATTCAATGATTTTTAGTACAAAACAAAACGTAAGAAAACATGCTTAAATATGCAATATTAAGCGAAATTCTCAGATTTAAGGCCAAATCACATATCGTGAGAAAACATGAAATATTATCGAAATATTGGTAAAAATGAATATATTTACGTACAATCACACTACATGAAAAACGTAAAAAAAATCGCTATATTACCAAACTTGAGGATTTTAACTACAAATCATAAAGCGAGGTTCCATATTATTTAGATCCTAGCAAAGACATATAAAGATGTTGTTTCCAGTACAAATGATAAAAATCAATGTGTTTTCATTAAAATACTCTAAAATGTTCCTGATTTTCCGTTTATATTACCGATGGAAGATGTACACGTAAAACCGCTCTAATCCGGCTGAAACGTCGATATATGCAATTAAAACAGAACTTCTCCCCTTTTCAATATCTTACTCAGTATTTTAACGAGAAACAAATAGTTGATTGAAAATGAAGTATTTAATGTTAATTTCTAATCAATTATATGTTTGCATCATTTTTATCGTATATATAATGAATTATTACCAAAACACTTAAAATTCACAAAAACGTGGAAAAACGGCAAAATATTGCCTAATTCGATGATATTTTTTTTTATATCACATAAAAGAAAAGGTGATGATCAACGTCAAAATATTGCTAAATTCAATGATTTTTAGTACAAAACAAAACGTAAAAAAATACGCTTAAAAATGAAATATTAAGCGAAATTCTCAGATATAAGGCCAAATAACATATCGTGAGAAAAAATGAAGTATTATCGAAAAATTGGTATAAATGAATATATTTACGTACAATCACACTATATGAAAAACGTGAAAAAAATCGCTATATTACCATATTTGAGGATTTTAACTTCAAATCATAAAGCGAGGTTCCATATTATTTAGATCCAAGAAAAGACATATAAAGATGTTGTTTCCAATACAAATGATAAAAATCAATGTGTTTTCATTAAAATTAACTAAAATATTCCTGATTTTCCGTTTATATTACCGATGGAAGATGTACACGTAAAACCGCTCTAATCCGGCTGAAACGTCGATATAGGCAATAAAAACAGAACTTCTCCCCTTTTTCAATATCTTACTCAGTATTTTACCGAGAATCAAATATTTGATTGAAAATGAAGTATTTAAGGGTATTTTCTAATCAATTATGTGTTTGCATCATTTTTATCGTATATTTAATGAATTAATACCAATAAACTGAAAATTCACCAAAACGTGGAAAAACGGCAAAATATTGCCTAATTCGATGATATTTTGTTGATATCACATAAAAGAAAAGGGGATGATAAACGTCAAAATATTGCTATATTCGATGATTTTTAGTACGAAACAAAATGCAAGAAAACTTGCTTAAAATGCAATATTATGCGAAATTCTGATATATAAAGGCTAAATCACATATCATGATACTACATGAAATAGTATCGAAATATTGGTAAAAACGAATATATTCACGTGATGTCACACTACATAAAAAACGTGAACAAAATCGCTCTATTACCTTATTTGAGGATTTTAACTTCAAATCATAAAGCGAGGTTCCGTATTATTTAGATCCTAGAAAAGACATATAAAAATGTTGTTTCCAATACAAATGATAAAAATCAATGTGTTTTTATTGAAATTAACTAAAATGTTCCTGATTTTCCGTTTATATTTCTGATGGAAGATGTACACGTAAAACCGCTCTAATCCGGCTGAAACGTCGATAAATGCAATAAAAACACAACTCGCTTTTTCAATATCTTACTCAGTATTTTAACGAGAAACAAATAGTTGATTGAAAATGAAGTATTTAAGGTTTTTCCAAATCAATTATATGTTTGCATCATTTTTATCGTATATTTAATAATTAATAACAATAAACTGAAAATTCACAAAAACGTGGAAAACGGCTAAATATTCCCGAATTCGATGGTATTTTGTTTAATTCACATAAAGAAAAAGAGGATGGGAAACGTCAACATATTGCTAAATTCAATGATTTTTAGTACAAAATAAAACGCAAGAAAACTTGCTTAAAAATGCAAAATTTGCGAAATTCTGAGATTTGAAGGCCAAATCACATATCGTGAGGAAACATGAAGTAGTATCGAAATATTGGTAAAACAAATATATTTACGGAATGTCACACTGCATGAAAAACCTAAAAAAAATCGCTATATTACCAAATTTGAGGATTTTAACTTCAAATCATAAAGCGAGGTTTCGTATTATTTTGATCCTAGAAAAGACATATAAAGATGTTGTTTCCAATACAAATGATAAAAATCAATGTGTTTTCATTAGAATTAACTAAAGTGTTCCTGATTTTCCGTTTATATTACCGATGGAAGATGTACACGTAAGACCGCTCTAATCCGGCTGAAACGTCGATATATGCAATAAAAACAGAACTTCTCGCTTTTTCCATATCTTACTCAGCTTTTTAACGAGAAACAAATAGTTGATTGAAAATGAAGTATTTAATGTTAATTTCTAATCAATTATGTGTTTGCATCATTTTTATCGTATATATATTGAATTAATAACAATAAATTGAAAATTCACAAAAACGTGGAAAAATGACAAAATATTGCCTAATTCGATGATATTATGTTTAAATCACATAAAGGAAAAGAGGATGTTAAATGTCAAAATGTTGCTAAATTCAATGATTTTTAGTACAAAACAAAACGTAAGAAAACATGCTTAAATATGCAATATTAAGCGAAATTCTCAGATTTAAGGCCAAATCACATATCGTGAGAAAACATGAAATATTATCGAAATATTGGTAAAAATGAATATATTTACGTACAATCACACTACATGAAAAACGTAAAAAAAATCGCTATATTACCAAACTTGAGGATTTTAACTACAAATCATAAAGCGAGGTTCCATATTATTTAGATCCTAGCAAAGACATATAAAGATGTTGTTTCCAGTACAAATGATAAAAATCAATGTGTTTTCATTAAAATACTCTAAAATGTTCCTGATTTTCCGTTTATATTACCGATGGAAGATGTACACGTAAAACCGCTCTAATCCGGCTGAAACGTCGATATATGCAATTAAAACAGAACTTCTCCCCTTTTCAATATCTTACTCAGTATTTTAACGAGAAACAAATAGTTGATTGAAAATGAAGTATTTAATGTTAATTTCTAATCAATTATGTGTTTGCATCATTTTTATCGTATATATAATGAATTATTACCAAAACACTTAAAATTCACAAAAACGTGGAAAAACGGCAAAATATTGCCTAATTCGATGATATTTTTTTTTATATCACATAAAAGAAAAGGTGATGATCAACGTCAAAATATTGCTAAATTCAATGATTTTTAGTACAAAACAAAACGTAAAAAAATACGGTTAAAAATGAAATATTAAGCGAAATTCTCAGATATAAGGCCAAATAACATATCGTGAGAAAAAATGAAGTATTATCGAAAAATTGGTAAAAATGAATATATTTACGTACAATCACACTATATGAAAAACGTGAAAAAAATCGCTATATTACCATATTTGAGGATTTTAACTTCAAATCATAAAGCGAGGTTCCATATTATTTAGATCCAAGAAAAGACATATAAATATGTTGTTTCCAATACAAATGATAAAAATCAATATGTTTTCATTAAAATTAACTAAAATATTCCTGATTTTCCGTTTATATTACCGATGGAAGATGTACACGTAAAACCGCTCTAATCCGGCTGAAACGTCGATATATGCAATAAAAACAGAACTTCTCCCCTTTTTCAATATCTTACTCAGTATTTTACCGATAATCAAATATTTGATTGAAAATGAAGTATTTAAGGGTATTTTCTAATCAATTATGTGTTTGCATCATTTTTATCGTATATTTAATGAATTATTACCAATAAACTGAAAATTCACCAAAAAGTGGAAAAACGGCAAAATATTGCCTAATTCGATGATATTATGTTAAAATCACTTAAAGGAAAAAGGGATGATAAACGTCAAAATATTGCTATATGTGATGATTTTTAGTACGAAACAAAATGCAAGAAAACTTGCTTAAAATGCAATATTATGCGAAATTCTGATATTTAAAGGCCAAATCACATATCGTGATACTACATGAAATAGTATCGAAATATTGGTAAAAACGAATATATTCACGTGAAGTTACACTACATAAAAAACGTGAACAAATTCGCTCTATTACCATATTTGAGGATTTTAACTTCAAATCATAAAGCGAGGTCTCGTATTATTTAGATCCTAGAAAAGACATATAAAAATGTTGTTTCCAATACAAATGATAAAAATCAATGTGTTTTCATTAGAATTAACTAAAATGTTCCTGATTTTCCGTTTATATTACCGATGGACGATAAATACGTGAAACCGCTCTAATCCAGCTGAAACGTCGATAAATGCAATAAAAACAGAACTTCTCGCTTTTTCAATATCTTATTCAGTTTTTTAACGAGAAACAAATAGTTGATTGAAAATGAAGTATTTAATGTTAATTTCTAATCAATTATGTGTTTGCATCATTTTTATCGTATATATATTGAATTAATAACAATAAACTGAAAATTCAGAAAAACGTAGAAAAATGGCAAATTATTGCCTAATTCGATGATATTTTGTTTAAATCACATAAAGGAAAAGAGGATGATAAACGTCAAAATATTGCTAAATTCAATGATTTTTAGTACAAAACAAAACGTAAGTAAACTTGCTAAAAAATGCAATATTATGCGAAATTCTCAGATTTAAGGCCAAATCACATATCGTGAGAAACCATGAAGTATTATCGAAATATTGGTAATAATGAATATATTTACGTAAAATCACACTACATGAAAAACGTGAAAAAAATCGCTGTATTACCAAATTTGAGGATTTTAACTTCAAATCATAAAGCGAGGTTTCATATTATTTAGATCCTAGAAAAGACATATAAAGATGTTGTTTCCAATACAAATGAATCACTCTCTTAAGCCTCTGCATCCCTCTCTTGTGCCTCTGCATCCCTCACTTGAGCCTCTGCATCCCTCTCTAGAGCTATTGCATCCCTCTCTTGAGCTTCTGCATCACTCTCTTCAACCTCTGCATCCCTCTCTTGAGCCTCTGCATCACTCTCTTGAGCCTATACATCCCTCTTTGGTGCCTCTGTATCCCTCTCTGGTGCCTCTGCATCACTCTCATGAGCCTCTGCGTCACTCTCTTGAGACTCTGCATCACTCTCTTGAACCTCTGCATCCCTCTCTTAAGCCTCTGCAACACTCTCTTTAGCCTCTGCATCACTCTCTTGAGCCTCTGCATCCCTCTCTTAAGCCTCTGCATCACTCTCTTGAGCCTCTGCATCACTCTCTTGATCCTCTGCATCACTCGCTTGAGCCTTTGCATCACTCTCCAGAGCCTCTACATCACTCTCTTGAGCCTCTACATCACTCGCTTCAGCCTCTGCATCACTCTCTTAATCCTCTGCATCCCTCTCTTGATCCTCTGCATCACTCTCTTGAGCCTCTGCATCATTCTCTTGAGCCTCTGCATTCCTCTCTTAAGCCTCTACATCATTCTCTTGAGCCTCTGCATCACTCTCTTGAGCCCCTGCATCACTCTCTTAAGCCTCTGCATCCCTCTCTTAAGCCTCTGCATCACTCTCCTGAGCCTCTGCATCACTCTCTTGATCCTCTGCATCACTCGCTTGAGCCTTTGCATCACTCTCCAGAGCCTCTACATCACTCTCTTGAGCCTCTACATCACTCGCTTCAGCCTCTGCATCACTCTCTTAATCCTCTGCATCCCTCTCTTGATCCTCTGCATCACTCTCTTGAGCCTCTGCATCATTCTCTTGAGCCTCTGCATCCCTCTTTTAAGCCTCTGCATCACTCTCTTGAGCCTTTGCATTCCTCTATTCAGCCTCTGCATCACTCTCTAGAGCCTCTGCATCCTTCTCTTGAACTCCTGCATCCCTCTCATGAGCCTCTGCATCCCTCTCTTGAGCCTTCGCATCACTCTCTTAAGCCTCTGCATCCCTCTCTTGAGCCTCCGAATCACTCTCAAGAGCCTCTGCATCCTTCTCTTGTGCCTCTTCATCCCTCACTTGAGCCTCTGCAACCCTCTCTTGAGCCTCTGCATCCCTCCCTTGATCCTTTGCATCCCTCTCTTGAGCCTCTGCATCCGTCTCTTAAGCCTCTGCATCACACTCTTAAGCCTCTGCATCACTCCTGTAAACCTCTGAATCACTCTCTTGAGCCTCTGCATCACTCTCTTGATCCTCTGCATCACTCGCTTGAGCCTTTGCATCACTCTCCAGAGCCTCTACATCACTCTCTTGAGCCTCTACATCACTCGCTTCAGCCTCTGCATCACTCTCTTAATCCTCTGCATCCCTCTCTTGATCCTCTGCATCACTCTCTTGAGCCTCTGCATCATTCTCTTGAGCCTCTACATCCCTCTTTTAAGCCTCTGCATCACTCTCTTGAGCCTTTGCATTCCTCTATTCAGCCTCTGCATCACTCTCTAGAGCCTCTGCATCCTTCTCTTGAACTCCTGCATCCCTCTCATGAGCCTCTGCAACCCTCTCTTGAGCCTTCGCATCACTCTCTTAAGCCTCTGCATCCCTCTCTTGAGCCTCCGAATCACTCTCAAGAGCCTCTGCATCCTTCTCTTGTGCCTCTTCATCCCTCACTTGAGCCTCTGCAACCCTCTCTTGAGCCTCTGCATCACTCCCTTGATCCTTTGCATCCCTCTCTTGAGCCTCTCCATCACTCTCTTGAGCCTCTGCATCACTCTCTTAAGCCTCTGCATCACTCTCGTAAGCCTCTGCATCACTCTCTTATGCCTCTGCATCATTCCCGTAAACCTCTGAATCACTTACTTGAGCCTCTCATCACTCTTTTGAGCCTATCCATCACTCTCCTGAGCCTATGCATCACTCTCCTAAGCCTCTGAATTACTCTCGTAAGCCTCTGCATCCCTCTCTCAAGCCTCTGCATTATTCTCTTCAGCCTCTGCATTCCTCTCCTAAGCCTCTGCATCACTCTCTTGAGCCTCTGCATCAATCTCTTAAGCCTCTGCATCACTCTCTTGATCCTCTGCTTCCCTCTCCTAAACTCCTACATCCCTCTCATGAGCCTCTGCATCCCTTTCCTTGAGCCTTTACAACACTCTCTTAAGCCTCTGCATCTCTCTCTTAAGCCTCTGCATCACTCTCATGAGCCTCTGCATCCCTCTCTTGAGCCTCTGCATCCCTCTCTTGTGCCCCTGCATCCATCTCCTGAGCCTCTGCATCCTTCTCTTGAACCTCTGCGTCCCTCTCTTAAGGCTCTACATCACTCTCTTCAGCCTCTGCATCACTCTCCTGAGCCTCTGCATCCCCCTCTATTAAGCCTCTGCATCACTCTCTTAAGCCTCAGCATCACTCTCTTGAGCCTCTGCATAACTCTCTTGAGTCTCTGCATCACTCTCTTAAGCCTCAGCATCACTCTCTTGAGCCTCTGCATAACTCTCTTGAGTCTCTGCATCACTCTCTTGAGCCTCTGCATCCCTCTCTTTACCCTCTGCAACACTCACTTCAGCCACTGCATCACTCTCTAGAGCCTCTGCATCACTCTCTTAAGCCTCTGCATCCCTCTCTTAATCCTCTGCATCACTCTCTTGAGCCTCTGCATCATTCTCCTGAGCCTCTGCATCACTCTCTTGAGCCTCTGCATCACTCTCTTGAGCCTCTGCATCACTCTCTTGATCCTCTGCATCACTCTACTGATCCTCTGCATAACTCTCTTAAGCCTCTGCATCACTCTCTTCAGCCTCTGCATCACTCTCCTGATACTCTGCATCACTCTCTTTAGCCTCTGCATCACTCTCTTGAGCCTCTGCATAACTCTCTTGAGTCTCTGCATCACTCTCTTGAGCCTCTGCATCCCTCTCTTTAGCCTCTGCAACACTCACTTCAGCCACTGCATCACTCTCTAGAGCCTCTGCATCACTCTCTTAAGCCTCTGCATCCCTCTCTTTATCCTCTGCATCACTCTCTTCAGCCTCTGCATCATTCTCCTGAGCCTCTGCATCACTCTCTTGAGCCTCTGCATCACTCTCTTGATCCTCTGCATCACTCTCCTGATCCTCTGCATCACTCTCTTAAGCCTCTGCATCACTCTCTTGAGCCTCTGCATCACTCTCTTAAGCCTCTGCATCCCTCTCTTAAGCCTCTGCATCACTCTTTTGAGCCTCTGCATCATTCTCTTGAGCCTCTGCATCACTCTCTAAAGCCTCTGCATCATTCTCTTGAGCCTCTGCATCACTCTCCTAAGCCTCTGCATCACACTCTTAAGCCTCTGCATCACTCTCTTGATCCTCTGCATCTCCCTCTTGAGCCTCTGCATCACTCTCCAAAGCCTCTGCATCACTCACCAGAGCCTCTCCATCACACTCTTAAGCCTATGCATCACTCTCTTGAGCCTCTGCATCACTCTTTTGAGCCTCTGCATCACTCTCTTGATCCTCTGCATCACTCTCCTGAGCCTCTGCATCACTCTCTTTATCCTCTGCATCACTCTCTTGATCCTCTGCATCACTCTCTTGAGCCTCTGCATCACTCTCATGAGCCTCTGCATCACTCTTTTACGCCTCTGCATCATTCTCTTCAGCCTCTGCATCACTCTCTTGAGCCTCTGCATCCCTCTCTTAAGCCTCTGGAACACTCTCTTCAGCCTCTGCATCACTCTCCTGAGCCTCTGCATCCCTCTCTTAAGCCTCTGAATCACTCTCTTGAGCCTTTGCATCACTCTCTTGATCCTCTGCATCACTCTCATGAGCCTTTGCATCACTCTCCAGAGCCTCTACATCACTCTCTTGAGCCTCTACATCACTCGCTTCAGCCTCTGCATCACTCTCTTAATCCTCTGCATCCCTCTCTTGATCCTCTGCATCACTCTCCTGAGCCTCTGCATCACTCGGTTTAGCCTCTGCATCACTCTCTTGGGCCTCTGCATCACTCTCTTAAGCCTCTGCATCACTCCCGTAAACCTCTGAATCACTCTCTTGAGCCTCTCCATCACTCTCTTGAGCCCCTGCATCCCTCTATTGAGCCTCTGCACCACTTTCTTTAGCCTCTGCATCACCCTCCTATGCCTCTGCATCCCTCTTTTGAGCCACTGCATCACTTTCTTAAGCCTCTGCATCCCTTTCATGAGCATTTGCATCTCTCTCTTGAACTCCTGCATCCCTCTGATGAGCCTCTGCATCCCTCTCTTGAGCTTTTGCATCACACGCTTAAGCCTCTGCATCCCTCTCTTGAGCCTCTGCATCACTCTCTTAAGCCTCTGCATCCCTCTCTTGTGCCTCTGCATCCCTCACTTGAGCCTCTGCATCCCTCTCTAGAGCTATTGCATCCCTCTCTTGAGCCTCTGCGTCACTCACTTCAACCTCTGCATCCCTCTCTTGAGCCTCTGCATCACTCTCTTGAGCCTATACATCCCTCTCTGGTGCCTCTGTATCCCTCTCTGGTGCCTCTGCATCACTCTCATGAGCCTCTGCGTCACTCTCTTGAGACTCTGCATCACTCTCTTGAGCCTCTGCATCCCTCGCTCAAGAGAAAGATGCAGAGGATGAAGAGAGTGATGCAGAGGATTAAGAGAGTGATGCAGAGGCTTAATAGAGGGGGATGCAGAGGCTCAGGAGAGTGATGCCGAGGCTGAAGAGAGTGATGTGGAGCCTTACGAGAGGGACGCAGAGGTTCAAGAGAAGGATGCAGAGGCTCAGGAGAGGGATGCAGGAGCACAAGAGAGGGACGCTGAAGCTCAAGAGAGGGATGCAGAGGCTCATGAGAGTGATGCAGAGGCTCAAGAGAAAGATGTAGAGGCTTAAGAGAGTGTTGCAAAGGCTCAAGGAAAGGGATGCAGAGGCACATGAGAGGGATGTAGGAGTTTAAGAGAGGGAAGCAGAGGATCAAGAGAGTGATGCAGAGGCTTAAGAGATTGATGCAGAGGCTCAAGAGAGTGATGCAGAGGCTTAGGAGAGGAATGCAGAGGCTGAAGAGAATGATGCAGAGGCTTGAGAGAGGGATGCAGAGGCTGAAGAGAATGATGCAGAGGCTTAAGAGAGGGATGCAGAGGCTGATGAGAGTGATGCAGAGGCTCAAGAGAGTGATGCAGAGGCTTAAGAGAGGGATGCAAAAGCTAAAGAGAATGATGCAAAGGCTTAAAAGAGTGATGCAGAGGCTTAAGGAGAGTGATGCATAGGCTGAAGAGAGCGATGCAGAGGCTCAGGAGAGGGATGCAGAGGCTGAAGAGAGTGATGCAGAGGATCAAGAGAGTGATGCAGAGGCTGAAGAGAGGGATGCAGAGGCTCAAGAGAGTGATTCAGAGGCGAATGAGAGTGATGCAGAGGCTTAAGAAAGTGATGCAGAGGCTTAAGAGAGGGATGCAGACGGTCAAGAGAGGGATGCAGAGGCTCAAGTGAGGGATGCAATGGCATAATAGAGGGATGCAGAGGCTCAAGTGAGGGATGCAGAGGCACAGGAGAGGGATGCAGAGGCTTAAGAGAGTGATGCAGAGGCTCAAGAGAGGGATGCAGAGGCTGAAGTGAGTCATGCAGAGGCTCAAGAGAGTGATGCAGAGGCTTATAAGAGGGATGCAGGAGTTCAAGAGAGAGATGCAAAGGCTCATGAAAGGGATGCAGAGGCTTAAGAAAGTGATGCAGAGGCACAAAAGAGGGATGCAGAGGCTTAAGAGGGTGATGCAGAGGCTCAAGCGAGTGATGCAGAGGCTCAAGAGAGCGATAGAGAGGGTCAAGAGAGAGATTCAGAAGTTTAAAGGAGTGATGCAGAGGCTTAAGAGAGTGATGCAGAGGCTTACGAGATTGATGCAGAGGCTTAAGAGAGTGATGCAGAGGCTCAGGAGAGTGATGGAGAGGCTCAAGAGAGTGATGGAGAGGCTCAAGAGAGTGATTCAGAGGTTTACGGGAATGATGCTGAGGCTTAAGAGAGTGATGCAGAGGCTTACGAGAGTGATGCAGAGGCTTAAGAGAGTGATGCAGAGGCTCAAGAGAGGGATGCAGAGGTTGAAGAGAGTGATGCAGAGGCTCAAGAGTGGGATGAAGAGGCTCAAGAGAGTGATTTAGAGGCTTACGAGAGTGATGCAGAAGCTTAATAGAGTGATGCAGAGGCCTAAGAGAGGGATGCAGAGGCTCAAGAGAGGGATGCAGAGGCTCAAGAGAGGGATGCAATAGCTCAAGAAGGGATGCAGAGGCTTAAGAGAGTGATGCAGAGGCTTAGGAGAATGATGCAGAGGCTCAAGAGAGGGAGGAATAACATTGGAAATTTGCAGTTGCAATTTGGTGTCAATGAGACCATTGCTAATGTGAGAGGCAATGACGAATTTATATGCTAACAAACTGTTCAATTGTTGCCTCACAATATAGTGGCAGTAATTGGCTACAAGATTTGTTTTTTCATCTGGTCTGTATTCACCTAGTTGTACTCACCAAGTTGTGCTTGCGGGGGATGAGCACTGCTCGTTCGGCAGCCTCTTAACTGTCAATCGATCAGCTGTTACTAACTACTAACTATTTTTATCAAACACACACACACACACACAAAAGAAGCAGCCCGTAACAACTTTATCTCCCAGGAACCAATTTACTGCTAGGTAACAGGGGCATCAGGGTGAAAGAAACTCTGTCTATTTTGTTTCTCGCAGACGCCGGGACTAAAACCCCGGTGCACAGGATTACGTGCCCAGCGTGCTCTCCACTCAGCCACCAGCGTCCACTCTGTAATGGGGAAGGGAATTATCAGAAGAAAACGCAACGCCACCACGACTATATAGCACTTGGAAGGGGTCAGGATAAGGTTCAGGAATGTAGGGATGGGACGGGGGAAAGGAATGGTGCCCAACCACTTGGACGGTCGGGGACTGAACGCTGACCTACATAACGCGAGACCGTCGCTCTACCATCCACCCTCAAGTGGTTGGACATTCTGTGGTGGGACCTTAGATTGACAAGGATCCAGTGGAGTCTCAAAGGGTTCAGTCGTTGGCCTGCACTGTTTCTAATATATGTACGCGTACTAGTGGCTGTACAAGAATGTAACAACTCTTGTATATATCTCAAAAAAAATGTAAATGATCTCCCGAAGGATATAGAATCGTTCCTCACATTGTTTGCTAATGATGCAAAAATTATGAGGAGGATAAGGACGGAGGAAGATAGTACGAGGCTACATGATGACCTAGACAAACTGAATGAATGGTCCAACAAATGGCTACTAAAGTTCAACCCGAGAAAATGTAAGATTACGAAACAAGGCAGTGAGGAAAGATCTAGGAGTTGATATAACACCAAACCTGTTTCCTGAAGCCCACATAAAAATCCGCACACAGAGTAGATGCTAGTGGCTGAGTGGAGAGCACGCTGTACACGTAATCTTGTTGACCGGGGCTCGATTCCCGGCGTCTTCTTCCTGAAGACGCCGGGACAGTCATATATGCTACATATGTATGACCAATCCTGGAGTTTGCAGCCCCAGCATGGAGCCTGTACTTTGTCAAGCGCAAGACGAAGCTTGAAAAAATTCAGAGGTATGCCACTAGGCTAGTCCCAGAAATAAAAAGGCACAATTTACGAGGAAAGGCTGCGCGAAATGCACCTCACGACAGTGGAAGACAGAAGAGTAAGCGGAGACATGATCACTACTTACAAAATTCTCAGAGGAATTGACAGGGGTAGATAAAGATAAACTATTTAACACAGATGGAACATGAACAAGGGGACACAGGTGAAAACTGAGTACCCAACTGAGTCAGAGGGAGGTTAGAAAGAACTTTTCAGTGTCAGAGTATTTAACAAATGGAATGCATTAGGCAGTGATGTGGTGGAGGCTGACTCCATACACAGTTTCAAATGTAGATATGATAGAGCCCAGTAGGCTCAGGATTATGTAAACCAGTTGATTGTCAGTTGAGAGGCGGGACCAAAGAGCCAGAGCTCAACCCCCGCAAGTACAACTTGGTGAGTACACACACACACACACACACACACACACACACAGCCACTTTGGCCAAACGAAACCATCGACAACACTTTTCATGATGACACAGTACCTTGGCAGCCGTCACTGCTGCTCCCACAATTGTCAATCACTCGTGCTTCTTCCCCGCTGTGTGCCCAACCACTTGGGGTGGACGGTATAGCGACGGTCTCCTTCCATGCAGGTCGTCGTTCAATCCCCGACCCTCCAAGTGGTTGGGCACCATTCCATCCTTCAGTCCCATCCCAAATTCTTATCCTGATTCATTTCAATGCTATATTGTCTTAATTACTTGGCACTTTCTACTGATGGTTCTCTATCCTGAGATCGTGGCTCAGAGGGTTGTTCCCAGGGTTGTGGCATCATGTCGTGGCTCAGCGGGTTGTTCCCAGGGTTGTGGCATCATGTCGTGGCTCAGCGGGTTGTTCCCAGGGTTGTGGCATCATGTCGTGGCTCAGCTGGTTGTTCCCAGGGTTCTGGCATCATGTCGTGGCTCAGAGGGTTGTTCCCAGGGTTGTGGCATCATGTCGTGGCTCAGAGGGTTGTTCCCAGGGTTGTGGCATGTCGTGGCTCAGCGGGTTGTTCCCAGGGTTGTGGCATCATGTCGTGGCTCAGAGGGTTGTTCCCAGGGTTGTGGCATCATGTCGTGGCTCAGAGAGTTGTTCCCAGGGTTGTGGTATCATGTCATGGCTCAGAGGGTTGTGGGAGCGGTGAGAGCAAATTTGTGCTGTACACTGATGCAGTCACGGTCCCGAGGACGGGCCACACGTCGTGGCCAGGCATTAATAAACAAAAATATTAAGATAGCCAAAGAAATTGGGAGAATTTCCCAACGACTCCAGATTGCAATAGGCTGCGCTGCAGGCACCTCTCCGGCCTGCACCAGGAAGTCCTTCAGACCCCTCACCAGCCGGAGAGTCTGCTGGTGCCGCAGGAATGTGCCCACGAAGGGCACACTATCCCAGAAAGGCTCCAGCTCCACGTCACCGTCGAGCAGCGATTCATCACAGCTAATCCCAGGCGGGAGGAGGTGGAGGAAGATGGCCAGCTGCCTCAGCAGGTGAAGGAGGCTATATTAGTTCTTGTGCCACTCAATAACCTGTAGCCGAAGGAGATGCAGGTGGGTATGTCTCTCCGCTTCCTGGCTTGTCATCCACATTTGCACTATCCCTACCATCACCAACCCAGTCATCAACATAAATAAATTAATGAACTTATTCATTTTCTAATTCATTTTGAATCAGGAACTATTGAATAAATAAATTAATACACAAAAATAAAGAAATAATTCTATATACCATGATGGGTAAACATATACAAGTAAAGCCAATATCACAGATGGATAAAATTTAGCGAGGTTGGCAGTGTTTCATAGTTGGGCTTGAAGTGTTTATGCACGGCACAAGTGCTTTGTGAAACTGGGACATGACCACCACCTACAAAGTCAAGAAAGATTCGTATTACTGCAGTGTGAAATAGCTTTAAGGATAAGGATGTCCGTATCACTATCTATCTATCCACGTCTGAGGGGCAGTATCCTGGGTCTTATGAAAGAGACATGGACAAAGTCGACCTATTGGGCCTATGGTGAAGAGCAGGTGAAGGGTAGAGAAGGTGGTGAAGGGTAGGGAAGGTGGTGAAGGGTAGGGAAGGTGGTGAAGGGTAGGGAAGGTGGTGAAGGGTAGGGAAGGTGGTGAAGGATAGGGAAGGTGGAGAATGGTACGGAAAGTTTTGAAGGGCAGAAAAGGTCGTGAATGGGAGGGAAGTTGATGAAGGGTACGGATGGTTGTGAAAGTTAGGGAACGTAGTGAATGGTAGGGAAGATAGTGAATGGTAGGGAAGGTGGTGAAGGGTAGGGAAGGTTCTGAAAGATAGGGAAGGTGGTGAAGGATTGGGAACGTGGTGAAGGGTTGCTTGGGTGTTGAAGGGTAGGAAAGGTTCTGAAAGATAGGGAAGGTGGTGAAGGATTGGGAACGTGGTGAAGGGTAGGGAATATGGTGAAGCGTTGTGAAGTTGGTGAAGTGTAGGGAATGTGGTGAAGGGTTGACTAGGTGGTGAAGGGTAGGGAAGGGGGTGAAGGGTAGGGATCGTACTGACTGCAGGGAAGGTAGTGAGGGCAGGTGAATATGGTAAAGGGTAGGGAATATGGTGAAGAGAAGAGATGGTGGGGAAAGGTAGGGAAGGTGGTGAAGGGAAAAGGAAGGTTGTGAAGGGTAGGCAAAGTGGTGAAGGGTGGGGAAAATGATAAAGGGTTGGTAAGGTGGTGAAGGGTAGGGAAGATGGTGAAATGTAAGGAAGGTTGTTAAGGGTTTATTAAGTGGTGAAGGGGTAGGGACGAGGGAAGGGTAGGGAAGGTGTGGATGGGTAGGGAAGGTGGTGAAGGGTAAGAAAAGTTGTGAATTGTTGGAAAGGACGTGATGGGTAGGAAAGTTGGTGAAGGTTAGGGAAAATAGTGAGGGTTGGGAAGGTGGTGAAGGGTGGGGAAGGTTATGAAAGATAGGGAAGAAGGTGAAGGGTAGTCAAGGTGGTGACCAGAAGGCGTGAACGGTAGGTAAGATGGTGAAGGGAAGTTAAGATGGTGATGGGTAGGGAAGGGGGTGAAGGGGAGGAAAGGTTGTTAAGAGTAATGGAAGGGGTGAAAAGTTGATTAGGTGGTAAAGGGTAGGGAAGGGGGTGAAGGGTAGGGAAGGTGTTGAAGGATAAGAAAAGTGGTGAAGAGTGGAGAAGGTGGTGAAAGGTGGGGAAGATTCCTACCACCCACAACCCTCCCCCAGCTCCACCCAGAGTTCTCTCCACCCACAACCCTCCCCCAGCACCACCCAGAGTTCCCTTCACCCACAACCCTCCCCCAGCACCACCCAGAGTTCCCTCCACCAACAACCCTCCCCCTGCACCACCCAGAGTTCCCCCCACCCATAACCCTTTCGCTGCACCACCAAGAGTTTCCTCCACCATCAACCCTCCCCCTGCACCACCCAGAGTTCCCTCCACCCACAACCCTTTCCCTGGTAAGGGTAAGGGTTGTCCCTGGTAAGGGACAAGGTTGTCCCTGGTAAGGTAAGGTTGTCCCTGGTAAGGGAAAGGGTATACCCAGAGTTCCCACCACCCACAACCCTCCCCCAGCACCACCCAGAGTTCCCTCCACCCACAACCCTCCCCCTGCACCACCCAGTGTTCCCTCCACCCACAACCCTCCCTGCTCTTAGGGAAGGCAGTGAAGAGTTGGGAAGGTGAAGGGTATCCTGCATCCCTCTCTTAAGCCTCTGCATCACTTTCTTAAGCCTCTGCATCACTCTCATCAGCCTCTGAATCACTCTCTTGAGCCTCTGCATCCCTCTCTTGAGCCTCTGCATCACTCTCTTCAGCCTCTGCATCCCTCTCTGTAGCCTCTGCATCACTCTCTTCATCCTCTGCATCCCTCTCATGAGCCTCTGCATCACTCTCTTCATCCTATGCATCACTCTCCTTAAGCCTCTGCATCATTCTCGTCAGCTTTTGCATCCCTCTCTTAAGCCTCTGCATCCCTCTCTTGAGCCTCTGCATCACTCTCTTAATCCTCTGCATCACTCTCTTGAGCCTTTGCATCATTCTCTTGAGCCTCTGCATCCCTCTCTTAAGCCTGTACATCATTCTCTTGAGCCTCTGCATCACTCTCATGAGCCCCTGCATCACTCTCTTAAGCCTCTGCATCTCTCTCTTCAGCTTCTGCATCACTCTCTGCAGCCTCTGCATCCCTCTCTGGAGCCTCAGCATCCCTCTCTTGAGCCTCTGCAGCACTCTCTTGAGCCTCTTCATCATTCTCTTGAGCCTCTGCATCCCTCTCTTGAGCCTCTGCATCACTCTCTTGAGCCTATACATCCCTCTCTGGTGCCTCTGTATCCCTCTCTTAAGCCTCTGCATCACTCTCTTGAGCCTCTGCATCCCTCTCTTAAGCCTCTGCAACACTCTCTTCAGCCTCTGCATCACTCTCTTGAGCCTTTGCATTCCTCTATTAAGCCTCTGCATCACTCTCTAGAGCCTCTGCATCCTTCTCTTGAACTCCTGCATCCCTCTCATGAGCCTCTGCATCCCTCTCTTGAGCCTTTGCATCACTCTCTTAATCCTCTGCATCCCTCTCTTGAGCCTCTGCATCACTCTCAAGAGCCTCTGCATCCCTCTCTTGTGCCACTTCATCCCTCACTTGAGCCTCTGCATCCTTCTCTTGAGCCTCTGGATCCCTCCCTTGAGCCTCTGCATCCCTCTCTTGAGCCTCTGCATCCGTCTCTTAAGACCTCTGCATCACTCTCTTAAGCCTCTGCATCACTCCTGTAAACCTCTGAATCACTCTCTTGAGCCTCTCCATCAGTCTCTTGAGCCTCTGCATCACTCTCTTAAGCCTCTGCATCACTCTCGTAAGCCTCTGCATCACTTTCTTAAGACTCTGCATCATTCCCGTAAACCTCTGAATCACTCTCTTGAGCCTCTCCATCACTCTCGTGAGCCTCTCCATCACTCTCCTGAGCCTCTGCATCACTCTCTTAAGCCTCTGCATCACTCTCGTAAGCCTCTGCATCACTCTTTTAAGCCTCTGCATCACTCCCTTAAACTTCTGAATCTCTCTCTTGACCCTCTCCATCGCTCTCTTGAGCCTCTGTATCACTCGCTTGAGCCTCTGCATCACCCTCTTAAGCCTCTTCATCCCTCTTTTGTGCCTCTGCATCACTTTCTTAAGCCTCTGCATCCCTTTCATGAGCCTTTGCATCTCTCTCTTGAACTCCTGCATCCCTCTTATAAGCCTCTGCATCACTCTCTTGAGCCTCTGCATGACTCACTTCAGCCTCTGCATCCCTCTCTTAAGCCTCTGCATCACTCTCTTAAGCCTCTGCATCCCTCTCCTGTGCCTCTTCATCCCTCACTTCAGCCTCTGCATCCCTCTATTATGCCATTGCATCCCTCTCTTGAGCCTCTGCATCCCTCTCTTGACCGTCTGCATCCCTCTCTTAAGCCTCAGCATCACTTTCTTAAGCCTCTGCATCACTCTCATCAGCCTCTGAATCACTCTCTTGAGCCTCTGCATCCCTCTCTTGAGCCTCTGCATCACTCTCTTCAGCCTCTGCATCACTCTCTTGGGCCTCTGCATCACTCTCTTCATCCTCTGCATCCCTCTCCTGAGCCTCTGCATCACTCTTTTAAGCCTCTACATCAATCTCGTCAGCTTTTGCATCCCTCTCTTAAGCCTCTGCATCACTCTCTTGAGCCTCTGCATCACTCTCATCAGCCTCTGCATCCCTCTCTTAAGCCTTTGCATCATTCTCTTCAGCCTCTGCATCCCTCTCTCAAGCCTCTGCATCATTCTCTTCAGCCTCTGCATTCCTCTCCTAAGCCCCTGCATCACTCTCTTGAGCCTCTGCATCAATCACTTAAGCCTCTGCATCACTCTCTTGATCCTCTGCTTCCCTCTCTTAAACTCCTACATCCCTCTCATGAGCCTCTGCATCCCTTTCCTTGAGCCTTCGCAACACTCTCTTAAGCCTCTGCATCTTTCTCTTGAGCCTCTGCATCACTCTCATGAGCCTCTGCATCCCTCTCTTGAGCTTCTGCGTCCCTATCTTGTGCTCCTGCATCCCTCTCCTGAGCCTCTGCATCCTTCTCTTGAACCTCTGCATCCCCCTCTATTAAGCCTCTGCATCACTCTCTTAATCCTCTGCATCACTCTCTTGAGCCTCTGCATAACTCTGTTGAGTCTCTGCATCACTCTCTTGAGCCTCTGCATCCCTCTCTTTAGCTTCTGCAACACTCACGTCAGCCACTTCATCACTCTCTATAGCCTTTGCATCACTCTCTTAAGCCTCTGCATCCCTCTCCTAATCCTCTGCATCACTCTCTTGAGCCTCTGCATCATTCTCTTGAGCCTCTGCATCACTCTTTTGAGCCTCTGCATCACTCTCTTGATACTCTGCATCACTCTCCTGAGCCTCTGCATCACTCTCTTTGTCCTCTGCATCACTCTCTTGATCCTCTGCATCACTCTTTTGATCCTCTGCATCACTCTCCTGAGCCTCTGCATCACTCTCTTCAGCCTCTGCATCACTCTTTTACGCCTCTGCATCATTCTCTTCAGCCTCTGCATCACTCTCATGAGCCTCTGCGTCACTCTTCTAAGCCTCTGCATCCCACTCTAGACCCTCTGCATCACTCTCTTGAGCCTCTGCATCCCTCTCTTGAGCCTCTGCATCACTCTCTTGAGCCTATACATCCCTCTCTGGAGCCTCTGTATCCCTCTCTTAAGCCTCTGCATCACTCTCATGAGCCTCTGCATCACTCTCTTTAGACTCTGCATCACTCTTCTGAGCCTCTGCATCCCTCTCTTAAGCCTCTGCATCAATTTCTTGAGCCTCTGCATCACTCTCATGAGCCTCTGGGTCACTCTCTTGAGACTCTGCATCACTCTCATGAACCTCTGCATCCCTCTCTTAAGCCTCTGCAACACTCTCTTTAGCCTCTGCATCACTCTCTTGAGCCTCTGCATCCCTCTCTTGATCCTCTGCATCACTCTCTTGAGCCTCTGCATCACTCACTTTAGCCTACGCATCACTCTCTTGGGCCTCTGCATCACTCTCTTAAGCCTCTGCATCACTCCCGTAAACCTTTGAATCACTCTCTTGAGCCTCTCCATCACTCTCTTGAGCCCCTGCATCCCTCTATTGAGCCTCTGCACCACTTTCTTGAGCCTCTGCATCACCCTCCTAAGCTTCTGCATCCCTCTTTAGAGCCACTGCATCACTTTCTTAAGCCTCTGCATCCCTTATATGAGCTTTTGCATCTCTCTCTTGAACTCCTGCATCCCTCTGATGAGTCTCTGCATCCCTCTCTTGAGCTTTTGCATCACACGCTTAAGCCTCTGGATCCCTATCTTGAGCCTCTGCATCACTCTCATAAGCCTCTGCATCCCTCTCATGTGCCTCTGCATCCCTCACTTGAGCCTCTGCATCCCTCTCTAGAGCTATTGCATCCCTCTCTTGAGCCTCTGCATCACTCTCTTCAACCTCTGCATCCCTCTCTTGAGCCTCTGCATCACTCTCTTGAGCCTATACATCCCTCTCTGGTGCCTCTGTATCCCTCTCTGGTGCCTCTGCATCACTCTCATGAGCCTCTGCGTCACTCTCTTGAGACTCTGCATCACTCTCTTGAACCTCTGCATCCTTCTCTTGAGCCTCTGCATCACTCTCATCACTCTTTTGAGCCTCTGCATCACTCTCTTGATCCTCTGCATCACTCTCATAAGCCTCTGAATCACTCTCTTGAGCCTCTGCATTCCTCTCTTGTGCCTCTGCATCCCTCTCTTAAGCCTCTGCCTCTCTCGCTTAAGCCTCTGCATCACTCTCTCAAGCCTCTGCTTCCCTCTCTTGAGCCTCTGAATCCCTCATTTGTGCCTCTTCATCACTCTCTCGAGCCTCTGCATCACTCTCTTCATCCTCTGCATCCCTCTCTTGAGCATCTGCATCACTCTCTTGAGGCTCTGCATCACCCTCTTAAGCCTCTGCATCCCTCTCTTGAGCCTCTGCAACACACTCTTCTGCCTCTACATCACTCTCTTAAGCCTCTGAATCCCTCTCTTGAGCCTCTCTTGGGCTCTCTGCACGTATTCGCAGTTTGAAATTACGACTTTTTATACCGAAAATATGCCAATTACTGAGAGCAGCGATGGGTCACATTTTACCCAAACCCTGCCTGCAGTTTTCAAAATATCCCAAACATCCCAAATTCGGCGCTTGATCAATATTTTGGAGCCAAATTCTCGCTTTCTGCACGAATTCTCAGTTTGAAATTACGACTTTTTATACCGAATATATGCCAATTAGTGGGAGCGGCGATGGGTCACATTTTGCCCAAACACTCCCTGCAGTTTCAAATTATCACAAACATCTCAAATTCGACGCTTGAGCGATATTGAGGAACCAAATTCTGGCTATCTGCACGTATTCGCCGTTTGAAATTACGATTTTTTTGCCGAAAATATGCCAATTACTGAGATCTGCGATGGTCACATTTTGCCCAAACCCACCCTGCAGTTTTCAAAATATCCCAAACACTTCAAATTCGGCGCTTGAGCCATATTTTGGAGCCAAATTCTAATTCTCTGCACTTATTAGCAGTTTGAAATTACGAATTTTATACCGTAAATATGCCAATTACTAAGAGTGCCGATGGGTCACATTTTACCCAAACCCACCCAGCATTTTTAAAAATATCCCAAACATCCCAAATTCGACGCTTGAGCCATATTTTGGAGCCAATTTCTGGCTCTCTGCAGTTATTCGCAGTTTGAAAATACAACATTTTATACTGAAAATGTGCCAATTACTGAGAGCGGGGATGCAGAGGCTCATGAGAGAGATGCAGGAGTTCAAGAGAAGGATGCAGAGGCTCTAGAGAGTGATGCAGAGGCTTAATAGAGGAATGCAAAGGCTCAAGAGAGTGATGCAGAGGTTGAAGAGAATGTTGCAGAGGCTTAAGAGAGGGATGCAGAGGCTCAAGAGAGTGATGCAGAGGCTTAAGAGAGGGATGCAGAGGCTCAAGAGAATGATGAAGAGGCTCAAGAGAGTGCTGCAGAGGCTCAAGAGAGGGATGCTGAGGCTCCAGAGAGGGATGCAGAGGCTCCAGAGAGTGATGCAGAAGCTGAATAGAGAGATGCAGAGGCTTGAGAGAGTGATGCAGGGGCTCATGAGAGTGATGCAGAGGCTCAAGAGAATGATGTAGAGGCTTAAGAGAGGGATGCAGAGGCTCAAGAGAATGATGCAAATGCTCAAGAGAGTGATGCAGAGGATCAAGAGAGGGATGCAGAGGATTAAGAGAATGATGCAGAGGCTCAAGACAGGGATGCAGAGGCTTAAGAGACGGATGCAAAAGCTGACGAGAATGATGCAGAGGCTTAAAAGAGTGATGCAGAGGCTTAAGGAGAGTGATGCATAGGCTGAAGAGAGTGATGCAGAGGCTCAGGAGAGGGATGCAGAGGATGAAGAGAGTGATGCAGAGGCTCAAGAGAGTGATGCAGAGGCTGAAGAGAGTGATGCAGAGGCTCAAGAGAGGATGCAAAGGCTCAGGAGAGTGATTCAGAGGCTGATGAGAGTGATGCAGAGGCTTAAGAAAGTGATGCAGAGGCTTAAGAGAGGGATGCAGACGGTCAAGAGAGGGATGCAGAGGCTCAAGAGAGGGATGCAATGGCATAATAGAGGGATGCATTGGCTGAAGTGAGGGATGCAGAGGCACATGAGAGGGATGCAGAGGCTTAAGAGAGTGATGCAAAGGCTCATGAAAGGGATGCAGAGGCTTAATAAAGTGATGCAGAGGCACAAAAGAGGGATGAAAAGGCTTAAGAGGGTGATGCAGAGGCTCAAGCGAGTGATGCAGAGGCTCAAGAGAGCGATGGAGAGGGTCAAGAGAGAGATTCAGAAGTTTAAGGGAGTGATGCAGAGGCTTAAGAGAGTGATGCAGAGGCTTACGAGAGTGATGCAGAGGCTTAAGACAGTGATGCAGAGGCTCAGGAGAGTGATGGAGAGGCTCAAGAGAGTGATGGAGAGGCTCAAGAGAGTGATTCAGAGGTTTACGGGAATGATGCAGAGGCTTAAGAAAGTGATGCAGAGGCTTACCAGAGTGATGCAGAGGCTTAAGAGAGTGATGCAGAGGCTCAAGAGAGTGATGGAGAGGCTCAAGAGAGTGATTCAGAGGTTTACAGGAGTGATGCAGAGGTTTAAGAGAGTGATGCAGAGGCTTAAGAGACGGATGCAGAGGCTCAAGAGAGGGATGCAGAGGCTCAAGGGAGGGATGCAGAGGCTCAAGAGAGGGATGCAGAGGCTCAAGTGAGGGATGAAGTGGCACAAGAGAGGGATGCAGAGGCTCTTGAGAGTGATGCAGAGGCTCAAGAGAAGGATGCAGAGGATTAAGAGAGTGATGCAACGGCTCAAGAGAGGGATGCAGAGGCTCATGAGAGGGATGCAGGAGTTCAAGAGAAGGATGCAGAGGCTCTAAAGAGTGATGCAGAGGCTTAATAGAGGAATGCAAAGGCTCAAGAGAGTGATGCAGAGGCTGAAGAGAGTGTTGCAGAGGCTTAAGAGAGGGATGCAGAGGCTCAAGAGAGTGATGCAGAGTCTCAAGAGAGTGACGCAGAGGCTCATGAGAGTGATGCAGAGGCACCAGAGAGGGATGTATAGGCTCAAGAGAGTGATGCAGAGGCTCAAGAAAGGGATGCAGAGGTTGAAGTGAGTGATGCAGAGGCTCAAGAGAGGGATGCTCTAGAGAGGGATGCAGAGGCTCAAGTGAGGGATGCAGAGGCACAAGAGAGGGATGCAGAGGCTTAAGAGAGTGATGCAGAGGCTCAAGAGAGGGATCTGCATCCCTCTCTTGAGCCCCTGCATCACTCTCTTGAGCTTCTGCATCACTCTCTTGAGCCTCTACATCCCTCTCTTGAGCCTCTGCATCACTCTCGTAAGCCTCTGCATCACTCTCTTGAGCCTCTGCATCACTCTCCTGAGACTCTGCATCGCTCTCTTAAGCCACTGCATCCATCTCATGAGCCTCTGAATCCCTCTCTTGAGCCTCTGCATCACTCTCTCGAGCCTCTGCATCACTCTCCTGAGACTCTGCATCGCTCTCTTAAGCCACTGCATCCATCTCATGAGCCTCTGAATCCCTCTCTTGAGCCTCTGCATCACTCTCTTGAGCCTCTGCATCACTCTCTTAAACCTCTGCATCCCTCTCTTAAGCCTCTGCATCACTCTCTTGAGCCTCTTTATAATTCTCTTGAGCCTCTGCATCACTCCCTTGAGCCTCTGCATCACTCTCTTGATCCTCTGCATTACTCTCTTGATCCTCAGGATCAAGAGAGTGATGCAGAGGCTGAAGTGAGAGATGCAGAGGTTTAAAAAAGTGTTGCAGAGGCTCAAAAAGGGATGCAGAGGCTTAAGAGGGTGATGCAGAGGCTCAAGAGAGTGTTACAGAGGCTCAAGAGAGGGATGCAGAGGCTGAAGAGAGTGATGCAGAGGCTCAAGAGAGTGATGCAGAGGCTCAAGAGAGGGATGCAGAGGCTGAAGAGAGTGATGCAGAGGCTCAAGAGAATGATGCAGAGGCTCAAGAGAGGGATGCAGAGGCTCAAGAGAATGATGAAGAGGATGAAGAGAGTGATGCAGAGGCTCAAGAGAGGGATGTTGACGCTCAAGAGAGTGATGCAGAAGCTCAAGAGAGTGATGCATAGGCTCAAGAGAGTAATGCAGGGGCTCAAGAGAGGGATGCAGAGGCTCAAGTGAGGGATGCAGAGGCACAAGAGAGGGATGCAGAGGCTTAAGAGAGTGATGCAGAGGCTCAAGAGAGGGATGCAGAGGCTTAAGCGTGTGATGCAAAAGCTCAAGAGAGGGATGCATAGGCTCATAAGAGGGATGCAGGAGTTCAAGAGAGAGATGCAAAGGCTCATGAAAGGGATGCAGAGGCTTAAGAAAGTGATGCAGTGGCTCAAAAGAGGGATGCAGAGGCTTAGGAGGGTGATGCAGAGGCTCAAGAAAGTGGTGTAGAGGCTCAATAGAGGGATGCAGGGGCTCAAGAGAGTGATGGAGAGGCTCAAGAGAGTGATTCAGAGGTTTACGGGAGTGATGCAGAGGCTTAAGAGAGTGATGCAGAGGCCCAAGAGAGTGATGCAGAGGCTAAAGTGAGTGATGCAGAGGCTCAAGAGAGTGATGCAGAGGATCAAGAGAGGGATGCAGAGGATTAAGATAGTGATGCAGAGGCTCATGAAAACACATTGATTTTTATCATTTGTACTGGAAACAACATCTTTATATGTCTTTGGTAGGATCTAAATAATATGGAACCTCGCTTTATGATTTGAAGATAAAATCCTCAAGTTTAGTAATATAGCGATTTTTTTATGTTTTTCATGTAGTGAGATTGTACGTAAATATATTCCTTTTTACCAATATTTCGATAATACTTCATGTTTTCTCACGATATGTGATTTGGCCTTAAATCTGAGAATTTCACTAAATATTGCATATTTAAGCAAGTTTTCTTACGTTTTGTTTTGTACTAAAATCATTGAATTTAGCAACATTTTGACTTTTATCATCCTCTTTTCCTTTATGTGATTTAAACAAAATATCATCGAATTAGGCAATATTTTGCCATTTTTCCACGTTTTTGTGAATTTTCAGTTTACTGTTATTAATTCAATATATATACGATAAAAATGATGCAAACACATAATTGATTAGAAAATACCCTTAAATACTTCATTTTCAATCAAATATTTGATTCTCGTTAAAAAACTGAGTAGGATATGGAAAAAGCGTGAAGTTCTGTTTTTCTTGCATTTATCGACGTTTCAGCCGGATTAGAGCGGTTTTACGTGTACATCTTCCATCGGTAATATAAACGGAAAATCAGGAACACTTTAGTTAATTCTAATGAAAACACATTGATTTTTATCATTTGTATTGGAAACAACATCTTTATATGTCTTTTCTAGGATCAAAATAATACGAAACCTCGCTTTATGATTTGAAGTTAAAATCCTCAAATTTGGTAATATAGCGATTTTTTTTCAGGTTTTTTATGTAGTGTGACATTGCGTAAATATATTCGTTTTTACTAATATTTCGATACTACTTAATGTTTCCTCACGATATGTGATTTTGCCTTCAAATCTCAGAATTTCGAAAATTTTGCATTTTTAAGCAAGTTTTCTTGCGTTTTATTTTGTACAAAAAATCATTGAATTTAGCAATATGTTGACGTTTATCATCCTCTTTTCCTTTATGTGATTTAAACAAAATATTATCGAATTAGGCAATATTTTGCCGTTTTTCCACGTTTTGGTGAATTTTCAGTTTATTGGTATTAATTCATTAAATATACGATAAAAATGATGCAAACACATAATTGATTAGAAAATACCCTTAAATACTTCATTTTCAATCAAATATTTGATTCTCGGTAAAATACTGAGTAAGATATTGAAAAAGGGGAGAAGTTCGGTTTTTATTGAATATATCGACATTTCAGCCGGATTAGAGCGGTTTTACGTGTACATCTTCCATCGGTAATATAAACGGAAAATCAGGAATATTTTAGAGTATTTTAATGAAAACACATTGATTTTTATCATTTGTATTGGAAACAACATCTTTATATGTCTTTTCTAGGATCTAAATAAAACGAAACCACGCTCTATGATTTGAAGTTAAAATCCTCAAATTTGGTAATATAACGATTTTTTTCACGTTTTTCATGTAGTTTGATTTTACGTAAATATATTCATTTTTACCAATATTTCGATAATACTTCATGTTTTCTCACGATATGTGATTTGGCCTTAAATCTGAGAATTTCGCATAATATTGCATTTTTAAGCAAGTTTTCTTACGTTTCGTTTTGTACTAAAAATCATTGAATATAGCAATATTTTGACGTTTATCATTCTTTTTTCTTTTATGTGATTTTAACAAAATTTCATCGAATTAGGCATTATTTGGCCGTTTTTCCACGTTTTTGTGAATTTTCAGTTTATTGTTATTAATTCAATATGTATACGATAAAAATGATGCAAACACAGAATTGATTAGAAATTAACATTAAATACTTCATTTTCAATTAACTATTTGTTTCTCGTTAAAATACTGAGTAAGATATTGAAAAGGGGAGAAGTTCTGTTTTTATTGCATATATCGACGTTTCAGCCGGATTAGAGCGGTTTTACGTGCACATCTTCCATCGGTAATATAAATGGATAATAAGGAAGATTTTAGAGTATTTTAATGAAAACACATTGATTTTTATCATTTGTATTGGAAACAACATCTTTATATGTCTTTTCTAGGATCCAAATAATACGAAACAACGCTTTATGATTTGAAGTTAAAATCCTCAAATTTGGTAATACAGCGATTTTTTTCACGTTTTTCATGTAGTGTGACTTCACGTGAATATATTCGTTTTTACCAATATTTCGATACTATTTCATGTAGTATCACGATATGTGATTTGGCCTTTAAATATCAGAATTTCGCATAATATTGCATTTTAAGCAAGTTTTCTTGCATTTTGTTTCGTACTAAAAATCATCATATATAGCAATATTTTGACGTTTATCATCCCTTTTTCCTTTAAGTGATTTTAATCAGGAACATTTTAGTTAATTCTAATGAAAGAGTATTAATCAGAAACATTTTAGTTAATTCTAATGAAAACACATTGATTTTTATCATTTACATTTGAAACAACATTTTTACATGTCTTTTCTAGGATTTAAATAATACGAAACCTCGCTATATGATTTGAAGTTAAAATCCTCAAATTTGGTAATATAGCGATTTTTTTCACGTTTTTCATGTAGTGTGACTTTACGTAAATATATTCGTTTTTACCAATATTTCGATACTACTTCATGTTTTCTCACGATATGTGATTTGGCCTTCAAGTCTCAGAAATAAGCATAATATTGTATTTTTAAGCAAGTTTTCTTGCATTTTGTTTCGTACTAAAAATCAACGTATTTATCAATATTTTGACGTTTATCATCCCCTTTTATAGTAATATGCCAATTACTGAGATTAACTATGTATCACATTTTGCCGAAACCCCCCCCCCCCTGCAGTTTTCAAAATATCCCAAACATACCAAATTTGACTCCTGAGCAATATTTTGGAGCCAAATTCTGGCTCTCTGCACGTATTCGCAGTTTGAAATTACGAATTCTTATACAGAAAATATGCCAAATACTGAGAGCGTCGATGGGTCAAATTTTGCCCAATCCCCCCCGGCAGTTTTCAAAATATTCAAAACATTCCAAATTAGACCCTTGAGCCATATTTTGCAGTAAAATTATGGCTCTCTACACTTATTCGCATTTTTAAATTACGTCTTTTTATACTGAAAATATGCAAATTACTGAGATCAGCGATACGTATACGAGCATACGTACCGAAAACATGCTAATTACTGAAAGCGGCGATTCGTCACATTTTGCCCAAACCTTCCCTGCAGTTTTTAAAATATCCCAAACATCCAGAATTCGATGCTTAAGCAATACTTTGGAGCAAAAATTCTCGCTCTCTGCACGTATTCGCAGTTTGAAATTACGACTTTTTATTCCGAATAATTACTGGGAGCAGAGATGTGTCACATTTTGCCCAAACCACCCTGCAGTTTTCAAAATATCCCAAACATCTCAAATGCGACCCTTGAGCCATATTTTGGAGCCAAATTCTGGCTCTCTTCACGTATTCTCAGATTGTAGGTAAGACTTTTTATACAGAAAATATGCTAATTACTGAAAGCGTCGACTGATCACATTTTGCCCAAACCCTCCCTGCAGTTTTCAAAATATCCCAAACATCTCAAATTCGACGCTTGAGCCATATTTTGGCTTTTGACAATTTCTGGCTCTCTGCACGTAACCGCCGTTTGAAATTACGACTTTTATACCGAAAATATGCCAATTACTGAGAGCAGCGATGGGTCATATTTTGACCAAACCCACCCTGCTGTTTTCAAAATATCCAAAACTCTCCAAATTCGACGTTTGAGCCAAAATTTTGGAGCCAAATTCTGGCGTTTAATATGACCCATTGGCATATTTCCTGTATAAAAAGTAGACATTTCAATCTGCGAATACGTGCAGAGAGCCTGAATTTGGCTCCAAATTATGGCTCAAGGGTCGCATTTGAGATGTTTGGGGTATTTTGAAAACTGCAGGGGGGTTTGGGCAAAATGTGACCCATCGTCGCTCTCAGTAATTGGCATATTTTCGGTATAAAAAGTTGTAATTTAAAACTGCGAATACGTGAAGAGAGCCAGAATTTGGCTCCAAAACATGGCTCAAGCGTCGAATTTGGGATGTTTGGGATATTTTCAAAACTGCAAGGTGGGTTTGGGCAAAATGTGACCCATCGCCGCTCTCAGTAATTGGCATTTTTTCGGTATAAAAATCGTAATTTCAAACGGCGATTATGTGCAGAGAGCCAGAATTTGCCTCTAAAATATAACTCATGCGTCGAATTTGGGTTGTTTGGGATATTTTAAAAACTGCAGGGTGGGTTTGGGCAAAATGTGACCCATCGCCGCTCTCAGTATTTGGCATATTTTCGGTATAAAAAGTCGTAATTTTAAACTCCGAATACGTGAAGAGAGCCAGAATTTGGCACCAAAATATGGCTCAAGCGTCGAATTTGGGATGTTTGTGATATTTTGAAAACTGCTGCGAGGTTTGGGCAAAATGTGACCCATCGCTGCTCCCAGTAATTGGCATATATTCGGAATAAAAAGTCGTAATTTCAAACTGCGAATACATGCAGAGAGCAAGAATTTTTGCTCCAAAGTATTGCTTAAGCGTCGAATTTGGGATGTTTGGGATATTTTGAAAACTGCAGGGAAGGTTTGGGCAAAATGTGACGAATCGCCGCTTTCAGTAATTGGCATGTTTTCGGTACGTATGCTCCTATACGTATCGCCGCTCTCAGTAACTTGCATATTTTCGGTATAAAAAGTCGTAATTTCTAATTGCGAATACGGAAATAGAGCCAGAATTTGGCTCCAAAATATGGTTTAAGGGTCGAATTTGGGATGTTTGGGATATTTTGAAAACTGCAGGGGTGGTTTAGGGCAAAATGTGACCCATCGCCTCTCTCAGTAATTGGCATAATTTCGGTATAAAAAGTCGTAATTTCAAACTGCGAATACGTGCAGAGAGCCAGAATTTAGCTCCAAAATATGGCTCAAGGGGTCGAATTTGGAGTGTTTTTGATATTTTGAAAACTGCAGGTTGGGTTTGGGCAAAATGTAACCCATCGCCGCTCTCAGTATTTGGCATATTTTCGGTATAAAATTTCGTAATATCAAATTGCAAATACATGCAGAGAGCCAAAATTTGGCTCCAAAATATGACTAAAGGGTCGAATTTGAGATGTTTTGGATATTTTGGAAACTGCTGAGGGGTTAGGTCAAAATGTGATCCATCGCCGCTCTCAGTAATTGGCATATTTTCGGTATAAAATGTCGTAATTTGAAGCTACGAATACGTGCACAGAGCCAAAATGTGGCTCCAAAATATGGCTCAAGCGTCGAATTTGGGATGTTTGTGATATTTTGAAAACTGCAGGGAGGGTTTGGGCAATATGTGATTAATCGCCGCTTTTAGTAATAGGCATATTTTCGGTATAAAAAGTCGTAATTTCAAACAGCTATTACGTGCAGAGAGCCAGAATTTGCCTCCAAAATATGGTTCAAGCGTCGAATTTCGGACGTTTGGGATATTTTAATAACCGCAGGGAGGATTTGGGCAAAATGTGATCCATCGCCGCATTCAGTAATTGGCATATTTTTGGAATAAAATTCGTAATTTCAAACTGCGAATACGTGCAGAGAGCCAGAGTTCGGCTCCAAAATATGGCTCAAGCGTTAAATTTGGGATGTTTGGGATATTTTGAAAACTGCTGGGAGGGTTTGGGCAAAATGTGATCCATCGCCGCTTTCAGTAATTGGCATATTTTTGGTATAAAATGTCGTAATTTCAAACTGCGAATACGTGCAGAGAGCCAGAATTTGGCTCCAAAATATTGCTCAAGGTCAAATTTGGGATGTTTGGGATATTTTGAAAACTGCCGGGATGGGGGGGTGGGAGGTTCGGCAAAATGTTACCCATTGCAAATTTCAGAAATAGGCATATTTTCGCTTAATATTTCATTTTTAAGCATGTTTTTTTACGTTTTGTTTTGTACTAAAAATCATTGAATTTAGCAATATTTTGACGTTTATCATCCCCTTTTCCTTTATGTGATATAAAAAAAAATGTCATCGAATTAGGCAATATTTTGCCGTTTTGCCACGTTTTTGTGAATTTTAAGTTTATTGGTAATAATTCATTATATATACGATAAAAATGATGCAAACACATAATTGATTAGAAATTAACATTAAATACTTCATTTTCAATCAACTATTTGTTTCTCGTTAAAATACTGAGTAAGATATTGAAAAGGGGAGAAGTTCTGTTTTAATTGCATATATCGACGTTTCAGCCGGATTGTAGCGGTTTTACATGTACATCTTCCATCGGTAATATAAACGGAAAATCAGGAACATTTTAGAGTATTTTAATGAAAACACATTGATTTTTATCATTTGTACTGGAAACAACATCTTTACATGTCTTTGCTAGGATCTAAATAATATGGAACCTCGCTTTATGATTTGAAGTTAAAATCCTCAAGTTTGGTAATATAGCGATTTTTTTTACGTTTTTCATGTAGTGTGATTGTACGTAAATATATTAATTTTTACCAATATTTCGATAATATTTCATGTTTTCTCAAGATATGTGATTTGGCCTTACATCTGAGAATTTCGCTTAATATTGCATTTTTAAGCATGTTTTCTTACGTTTTGTTTTGTACTAAAAATCATTGAATTTAGCAACATTTTGACGTTTATCATCCTCTTTTCCTTTATGTGATATAAAAAAAAATATCATCGAATTAGGCAATATTTTGCGGTTTTTCAACGTTTTTGTGAATTTTAAGTTTATTGGTAATAATTCATAATATATACGATAAAAATGATGCAAACACATAAATGATTTGAAATTACCCTTAAATACTTCATTTTCAATCAAATATTTGATTCTCGGTAAAATACTGAATAAGATATTGAAAAAGGGGAGAAGTTCTGTTTTTATTGCTTATAGCCGGATTAGAGCGGTTTTACGTGTACATCTTCCATCGGTAAAATAAACCGAAAATCAGGAACACTTTAGTTAATTCTAATGAAAACACATTGATTTTCACATTGATTGACTGCATCACTCTCTTAAGCCTCTGCATCATTCTCTTGAGCCTCTGCATCACTCTCTTGAGCCTCTGCATCACTCTCTTAAGCCTCTGCATCACTCTCTTGAGCCACTGCATCATTCTCATGATCTTCTGCATCACTCTCCTGAGCCTCTGCATCACTCTCTTGATCCTCTGCATCACTCTCTTGATCCTCTGCATCACTCTCTTGATCCTCTGCATCACTCTCTTGAGCCTCTGCATCACACTCTTCAGCCTCTGCATCACTCTTTTACGCCTCTGCATCATTCTCTTCAGCCTCTGCATCACTCTCATGAGCCTCTGCATCACTCTCTTAAGCCTCTGCATCACTGTCTTGATCCTCTGCATCACTCTCTTGATCCTCTGCATCACTCCTTTATGCCTCTGCATCATTCTCTTCAGCCTCTGCATCACTCTCATGAGCCTCTGCATCACTCTCTTAAGCCTCTGCATCCCACTCTCGACCCTCTGCATCACTCTCTTCAGCCTCTGCATCCCTCTCTTGAGCCTCTGCATCACTCTCTTGAGCCTATACATCCCTCTCTGGAGCCTCTGTATCCCTCTCTTAAGCCTCTGCATCACTCTCATGAGCCTCTGCATCCCTCTCTTAAGCCTCTGCAACACTCTCTTCAGCCTCTGCATCACTCTCCTGAGCCTTTGCATCCCTCTCTTAAGCCTCTACATCACTCTCTTGATCCTCTACAACACTCGTTTCAGCCTCTGCATCACTCTTAATCCTCTGCATCCCTCTCTTGATCCTCTGCATCACTCTCTTGAGCCTCTGCATCACTCACTTTAGCCTCTGCATCACTCTCTTGGGCCTCTGCATCACTCTCTTAAGCCTCTGTATCACTCCCGTAAACCTCTGAATCACTCTCTAGAGCCTCTCCATCACTCGCTTGAGCCCCTGCATCCCTCTATTGAGCCTCTGCACCAATTTCTTGAGCCTCTGCATCACCCTCCTAAGCCTCTGCATCCCTCTTTTGAGCCACTGCATCACTTTATTAAGATTCTGCATCCTTGTCATGAGCCTTTGCATCTCTGCCTTGAGCTCCTGCATCCCTCTTATGAGCCTCTGCATCCCTCTCTTGAGCTTTTGCATCACACGCCTAAGCCTCTGCATCCCTCTCTTGAGCCTCTGCATCACTCTCTTAAGCCTCTGCATCCCTTCTTGAGCTATTGCATCCCTCTCTTGAGCCTCTGCATTCCTCTCTTGAGCCTCTGCATCCCTCTCTTGAGCCTCTGCATCCCTCTCTTAGGCCTCTGCATCACTCTACTAAGCTTCTGCATCACTCTCGTAAGCCTCTGAATCACTCTCTTGAGCCTCTGCATCCCACTCTTGAGCCTCTGCATCACTCTCTTCAACCTCTGCATCCCTCTCTTGAGCCTCTGCATCACTCTCTTGAGCCTATACATCCCTCTCTGGTGCGTCTGTATCCCTCTCATAAGCCTCTGCATCACTCTCATGAGCCTCTGCGTCACTCGCTTGAGACTGCATCACTTTCCTGAGCCTCTGCATCCCTCTCTTAAGCCTCTGCAACACTCTTTTCAGCCTGTGCATCCCTCTCCTAAGCCTCTGCATCACTCTCTTGAGCCTCTGCATCACTCTCTTGATCCTCTGCACCACTTTCCTGAGCCTCTGCATCCCTCGCTTAAGCCTCTGCAACACTCTTTTCAGCCTGTGCATCTCTCTCCTAAGCCTCTGCATCACTCTCTTGAGCCTCTGAATCACTCTTTTACGCCTCTGCATCATTCTCTTCAGCCTCTGCATCACTCTCTTGAGCCTCTCCATCACTCTCTTGAGCCTCTCCATCACTCTCCTGAGCCTCTGCATCACTCTCTTAAGCCTCTGCATCACTCTCGTAAGCCTCTGCATCACTCTCTTAAGCCTCTGCATCACTCCCTTAAACTTCTGAATCTCTCTCTTGACCCTCTCCATCGCTCTCTTGAGCCTCTGCATCACTCGCTTGAGCCTCTGCATCACCCTCTTAAGCCTCTTCATCCCTCTTTTGTGCCTCTGCATCACTTTCTTAAGCCTCTGCATCCCTTTCATGAGCCTTTGCATCTCTCTCTTGAACTCCTGCATCCCTCTTATAAGCCTCTGCATCACTCTCTTGAGCATCTGCATGACTCACTTCAGCCTCTGCATCCCTCTCTTGAGCCTCTGCATCGCTCTCTTAAGCCTCTGCATCCCTCTCCTGTGCCTCTGCATCCCTCACTTCAGCCTCAGCATCCCTCTATTATGCCATTGCATCCCTCTCTTGAGCCTCTGCATCCCTCTCTTGACCGTCTGCATCCCTCTCTTAAGCCTCTGCATCACTTTCTTAAGCCTCTGTATCACTCACATCAGCCTCTGAATCACTCTCTTGAACCTCTGCATCCTCTCTTGAGCCTCTGCATCACTCTCTTCAGCCTCTGCATCACTCTCTTGAGCCTCTGCATCACTCTCTTCATCCTCTGCATCCATCTCCTGAGCCTCTGCATCACTCTCTTCAGCCTATGCATCACTCTCCTTAAGCCTCTGCATCACTCTTTTAAGCCTCTGCATCATTCTCGTCAGCTTTTGCATCCCTCTCTTAAGCCTCTGCGTCCCTCTCCTGAGCCTCTGCATCACTCTCTTAATCCTCTGCATCCCTCTCTTGATCCTCTGCATCACTCTCTTGAGCATTTGCATCATTCTCTTGAGCCTCTGCATCACTCTCTTAAGCCTCTGCATCTCTCTCTTCAGCTTCTGCATCACTCTCTGGAGCGTCTGCATCCCTCTCTGGAGACTCAGCATCCCTCTCTTGAGCCTCTGCAGCACTCTCTTGAGCCTCTTCATCATTCTCTTGAGCCTCTGCATCCCTCTCTTGAGCCTCTACATCACTCTCTTGAGCCTATACATCCCTCTCTGGTGCCTCTGTATCCCTCTCTTAAGCCTCTGCATCACTCTCTTGAGCCTCTGCATCCCTCTCCTAAGCCTCTGCAACATTCTCTTCAGCCTCTGCATCACTCTCTTGAGCCTTTGCATTCCTCTATTAAGCCTCTGCATCACTCTCTAGAGCCTCTGCATCCTTCTCTTGAACTCCTGCATCCCTCTCATGAGCCTCTGCATCCCTCTCTTGAGCCTTTGCATCACTCTCTTAATCCTCTGCATCCCTCTCTTGAGCCTCTGCATCACTCTCTTAATCCTCTGCATCCCTCTCTTGAGCCTCTGCATCACTCTCAAGAGCCTCTGCATCCCTCTCTTGAGCCTCTGCATCCCTCCCTTGAGCCTCTGCATCCCTCTCTTGAGCCTCTGCATCCGTCTCTTAAGCCTCTGCATCACTCTCTTAAGCCTCTGCATCACTCCTGTAAACCTCTGAATCACTCTCTTGAGCCTCTCTTCCCTCTCTTAAACTCCTACATCCCTCTCATGAGCCTCTGCATCCCTTTCCTTGAGCCTTTGCAACACTCTCTTAAGCCTCTGCATCTTCCTCTTGAGCCTCTGCATCACTCTCATGAGCCTCTGCATCCCTCTCTTGAGCTTCTGCGTCTCTATCTTGTGCTCCTGCATCCCTCTCCTGAGCCTCTGCATCCTTCTCTTGAACCTCTGCGTCCCTCTCTTAAGGCTCTACATCACTCTCTTCAGCCTCTGCATCACTCTCCTGAGCCTCTGCATCCCCCTCTATTAAGCCTCTGCATCACTCTCCGAATCCTCTGCATCACTCTCTTGAGCCTCTGCATAACTCTGCTCAGTCTCCACATCACTCTCTTGAGCCTCTGCATCCCTCTCTTTAGCCTCTGCAACACTCACGTCAGCCACTGCATCACTCTCTAGAGCCTTTGCATCACTCTCTTAAGCCTCTGCATCCCTCTCTTAATCCTCTGCATCACTCTCTTGAGCCTCTGCATCATTCTCTTGAGCCTCTGCATCACTCTTTTGAGCCTCTGCATCACTCTCTTGATCCTCTGCATCACTCTCCTGAGCCTCTGCATCACTCTCTTTATCCTCTGCATCACTCTCTTGATCCTCTGCATCACTCTTTTGATCCTCTGCATAACTCTCCTGAGCCTCTGCATCACTCTCTTGAGCCTCTGAATCACTCTTTTACGCCTCTGCATCATTCTCTTCAGCCTCTGCATCACTCTCATGAGCCTCTGCATCACTCTCTAAAGCCTCTGCATCACTCTCTTGATCCTCTGCATCACTCTCTTGATTCTCTGCATCACTCTTTTACGCCTCTGCATCATTCTCTTCAGCCTCTGCATCACTCTCATGAGCCTCTGCATCACTCTCATACGCCTCTGCATCCCACTCTTGACCCTCTGCATCACTCTCTTCAGCCTCTGCATCCCTCTCTTGAGCCTCTGCATCACACTCTTGAGCCTATACATCCCTCTCTGGAGCCTCTGTATCCCTCTCTTAAGCCTCTGCATCACTCTTCTGAGCCTCTGCATCCCTCTTCTAAGCCCCTGCATCACTCTCTTGAGCCTCTGCATCACTCTCTTGATCCTCTGCATCACTCTCATGAGCCTCTGCATCACTCTCCAGAGCCTCTAAATCACTCTCTTGAGCCTCTACATCACTCGCTTCAGCCTCTGCATCACTCTCTAAATCCTCTGCATCCTTCTCTTGATCCTCTGCATCACTCTCTTGAGCGTCTGCATCACTCACTTTAGCCTCCGCATCACTCTCTTGGGCCTCTGCATCACTCTCTTAAGCCTCTGCATCACTCCCGTAAACCTCTGAATCACTCTCTTGAGCCTCTCCATCACTCTCTTGAGCCCCTGCATCCCTCTATTGAGCCTCTGCACCACTTTCTTGAGCCTCTGCATCACCCTCCTAAGCCTCTGCATCCCTCTTTTGAGCCACTACATCACTTTCTTAAGCCTCTGCATCCCTTTCATGAGCTTTTGCATCACACGCTCAAGCCTCTGGATCCCTCTCTTGAGCCTCTGCATCACTCTCTTAAGCCTCTGCATCCCTCTCTTGTGCCTCTGCATTCCTCACTTGAGCCTCTGCATCCCTCTCTAGAGCTATTGCATCACTCTCTTGAGCCTCTGCATCACTCTCTTAAGCCTCTGCATCACTCTCGTAAGCCTCTGCATAAAGCCTCTCTTATGCCTCTGCATCATTCCCGTAAACCTCTGAATCACTCACTTGAGCCTCTCATCACTCTCTTGACCCTATCCATCACTCTCCTGAGCCTCTGCATCACTCTCTTAAGCCTCTGCATCACTCTCGTAAGCCTTTGCATCCCTCTCTCAAGCCTCTGCATCATTCTCTTCAGCCTCTGCATTCCTCTCCTAAGCCTCTGCATCACTCTCTTGAGCCTCTGCATCAATCTCTTAAGCCTCTGCATCACTCTCTTGATCCTCTGCTTCCCTCTCTTAAACTCCTACATCCCTCTCATGAGCCTCTGCATCCCTTTCCTTGAGCCTTTGCAACACTCTCTTAAACCTCTGCATCTCTCTCTTAAGCCTCTGCATCACTCTCATGAGCCTCTGCATCCCTCTCTTGAGCCTCTGCATCCCTCTCTTGTGCCCCTGCATCCCTCTCCTGAGCCTCTGAAACCTTCTCTTCAACCTCTGCGTCCCTCTCTTAAGGCTCTACATCACTCTCTTCAGCCTCTGCATCACTCTCCTGAGCCTCTGCATCCCCCTCTATTAAGCCTCTGCATCACTCTCTTAAGCCTCAGCATCACTCTCTTGAGCCTCTGCATCCCTCTCTTTAGCCTCTGCAACACTCACTTCAGCCACTGCATCACTCTCTAGAGCCTCTGCATCACTCTCTTAAGCCTCTGCATCCCTCTCCTAATCCTCTGCATCACTCTCTTGAGCCTCTGCATCATTCTCCTGAGCCTCTGCATCACTCTCTTAAGCCTCTGCATCCCTCTCTTGTGCCTCTGCATTCCTCACTTGAGCCTCTGCATCCCTCTCTAGAGCTATTGCATCCCTCTCTTGAGCCTCTGCATCACTCTCTTCAACCTCTGCATCCCTCTCTTGAGCCTCTGCATCACTCTCTTGAGCCTATACATCCCTCTCTGGTGCCTCTGTATCCCTCTCTGGTGCCTCTGCATCACTCTCATGAGCCTCTGCGTCACTCTCTTGAGACTCTGCATCACTCTCTTGAACCTCTGCATCCCTCTCTTAAGCCTCTGCAACACTCTCTTTAGCCTCTGCATCACTCTCTTGAGCCTCTGCATCCCTCTCTTAAGCCTCTGCATCACTCTCTTGAGCCTCTGCATCACTCTCTTGATCCTCTGCATCACTCGCTTGAGCCTTTGCATCACTCTCCAGAGCCTCTACATCACTCTCTTGAGCCTCTACATCACTCGCTTCAGCCTCTGCATCACTCTCTTAATCCTCTGCATCCCTCTCTTGATCCTCTGCATCACTCTCTTGAGCCTCTGCATCATTCTCTTGAGCCTCTGCATCCCTCTCTTAAGCCTCTACATCATTCTCTTGAGCCTCTGCATCACTCTCTTGAGCCCCTGCATCACTCTCTTAAGCCTCTGCATCCCTCTCTTAAGCCTCTGCATCACTCTCTTGAGCCTCTGCATCACTATCTTGATCCTCTGCATCACTCGCTTGAGGCTTTGCATCACTCTCCAGAGCCTCTACATCACTCTCTTGAGCCTCTACATCACTCGCTTCAGCCTCTGCATCACTCTCTTAATCCTCTGCATCCCTCTCTTGATCCTCTGCATCACTCTCTTGAGCCTCTGCATCATTCTCTTGAGCCTCTGCATCCCTCTTTTAAGCCTCTGCATCACATTCTTGAGCCTTTGCATTCCTCTATTAAGCCTCTGCATCACGCTCTAGAGCCTCTGCATCCTTCTCTTGAACTCCTGCATCCCTCTCATGAGCCTCTGCATCCCTCTCTTGAGCCTTTGCATCACTCTCTTAAGCCTCTGCATCCCTCTCTTGAGCCTCTGCATCACTCTCAAGAGCCTCTGCATCCTTCTCTTGTGCCTCTTCATCCCTCACTTGAGCCTCTGCATCCCTCTCTTGAGCCTCTGCATCCCTCCCTTGAGCCTCTGCATCCCTCTCTTGAGCCTCTGCATCCGTCTCTTAAGCCTCTGCATCACACTCTTAAGCCTCTGCATCACTCCTGTAAACCTCTGAATCACTCTCTTGAGCCTCTCCATCACTCTCTTGAGCCTCTGCATCACTCTCTTAAGCCTCTGCATCACTCTCGTAAGCCTCTGCATTAAGCCTCTCTTATGCCTCTGCATCATTCCCGTAAACCTCTGAATCACTCACTTGAGCCTCTCATCACTCTCTTGACCCTATCCATCACTCTCCTGAGCCTCTGCATCACTCTCTTAAGCCTCTGCATCACTCTCGTAAGGCTTTGCATCCCTCTCTCAAGCCTCTGCATCATTCTCTTCAGCCTCTGCATTCCTCTCCTAAGCCTCTGCATCACTCTCTTGAGCCTCTGCATCAATCTCTTAAGCCTCTGCATCACTCTCTTGATCCTCTGCTTCCCTCTCTTAAACTCCTACATCCCTCTCATGAGCCTCTGCATCCCTTTCCTTGAGCTTTTGCAACACTCTCTTAAACCTCTGCATCTCTCTCTTAAGCCTCTGCATCACTCTCATGAGCCTCTGCATCCCTCTCTTGAGCCTCTGCATTCCTCTCTTGTGCCCCTGCATCCCTCTCCTGACCCTCTGCATCCTTCTCTTCAACCTCTGCGTCCCTCTCTTGAAGCTCTACATCACTCTCTTCAGCCTCTGCATCACTCTCCTGAGCCTCTGCATCCCCCTCTATTAAGCCTCTGCATCACTCTCTTAAGCCTCAGCATCACTCTCTTGAGCCTCTGCATAACTCTCTTGAGTCTCTGCATCACTCTCTTGAGCCTCTGCATCCCTCTCTTTAGCCTCTGCAACACTCACTTCAGCCACTGCATCACTCTCTAGAGCCTCTGCATCACTCTCTTAAGCCTCTGCATCCCTCTCCTAATCCTCTGCATCACTCTCTTGAGCCTCTGCATCATTCTCCTGAGCCTCTGCATCACTCTCTTGATCCTCTGCATCACTCTCCTGATCCTCTGCATAAATCTCTTAAGCCTCTGCATCACTCTCTTCAGCCTCTGCATCACTCTCCTGATACTCTGCATCACTCTCTTTACCCTCTGCATCACTCTCTTAAGCCTCTGCATCACTCTCTTCAGCCTCTGCATCACTCTCCTGATACTCTGCATCACTCTCTTTAGCCTCTGCATCACTCTCTTGAGCCTCTGCATAACTCTCTTGAGTCTCTGCATCACTCGCTAGAGCCTCTGCATCCCTCTCTTTAGCCTCTGCAACACTCACTTCAGCCACTGCATCACTCTCTAGAGCCTCTGCATCACTCTCTTAAGCCTCTGCATCCCTCTCTTTATCCTCTGCATCACTCTCTTGAGCCTCTGCATCATTCTCCTGAGCCTCTGCATCACTCTCTTGAGCCTCTGCATCACTCTCTTGATCCTCTGCATCACTCTCCTGATCCTCTGCATCACTCTCTTGAGCCTCTGCATCACTCTCTTGAGCCTCTGCATCACTCTCTTAAGCCTCTGCATCCCTCTCTTAAGCCTCTGCATCACTCTTTTGAGCCACTGCATCATTCTCTTGAGCCTCTGCATCACTCTCTAAAGCCTCTGCATCATTCTCTTGAGCCTCTGCATCACTCTCCTAAGCCTCTGCATCACACTCTTAAGCCTCTGCATCACTCTCTTGATCCTCTGCATCACTCTCTTGAGCCTCTGCATCTCTCTCTTGATCCTCTGCATCATTCTCTTATCCTCTGCATCACCCTCTTGAGCCTCTGCATCACTCTCCAAAGCCTCTGCATCACTCTCCAGAGCCTCTGCATCACACTCTTAAGCCTCTGCATCACTCTCTTGAGCCTCTGCATCACTCTTTTGAGCCTCTGCATCACTCTCTTGATCCTCTGCATCACTCTCCTGAGCCTCTGCATCACTCTCTTTATCCTCTGCATCACTCTCTTGATCCTCTGCATCACTCTTTTGATCCTCTGCATCACTCTCTTGAGCCTCTGCATCACTCTCATGAGCCTCTGCATCACTCTTTTACGCCTCTGCATCATTCTCTTCAGCCTCTGCATCACTCTCTTGAGCCTCTGCATCCCTCTCTTAAGCCTCTGGAACACTCTTCAGCCTCTGCATCACTCTCCTGAGCCTCTGCATCCCTCTCGTAAGCCTCTGCATCACTCTCTTGAGCCTCTGCATCACTCTCTTGATCATCTGCATCACTCTCATGAGCCTCTGCATCACTCTCCAGAGCCTCTACATCACTCTCTTGAGCCTCTACATCACTCGCTTCAGCCTCTGCATCACTCTCTTAATCCTCTGCATCCCTCTCTTGATCCTCTGTATCACTCTCTTGAGCCTCTGCATCACTCAGTTTAGCCTCTGCATCTCTCTCTTGGGCCTCTGCATCACTCTCTTAAGCCTCTGCATCACTCCCGTAAACCTCTGAATCACTCTCTTGAGCCTCTCCATCACTCTCTTGAGCCCCTGCATCCCTCTATTGAGCCTCTGCACCACTATCATGAGCCTCTGCATCACCCTCCTAAGCCTCTGCATCCCTCTTTTGAGCCACTGCATCACTTTCTTAAGCCTCTGCATCCCTTTCATGAGCATTTGCATCTCTCTCTTGAACTCCTGCATCCCTCTGATGAGCCTCTGCATCCCTCTCTTGAGCTTTTGCATCACACGCTTAAGCCTCTGCATCCCTCTCTTGAGCCTCTGCATCACTCTCTTAAGCCTCTGCATCCCTCACTTGAGCCTCTGCATCCCTCTCTAGAGCTATTGCATCCCTCTCTTGAGCCTCTGCATCACTCACTTCAACCTCTGCATCCCTCTCTTGAGCCTCTGCATCACTCTCTTGAGCCTATACATCCCTTTCTGGTGCCTCTGTATCCCTCTCTGGTGCCTCTGCATCACTCTCATGAGCCTCTGCGTCACTCTCTTGAGACTCAGCATCACTCTCTTGAGCCTCTGCATCCCTCGCTCAAGAGAATGATGCAGAGGCTGAAGAGAGTGATGCAGAGGATGAAGAGAGTGATGCAGAGGCTTAATAGAGGGGGATGCAGAGGCTCAGGAGAGTGATGCCGAGGCTGAAGAGATTGATTATAGAGCCTTACGAGAGGGACGCAGAGGTTCAAGAGAAGGATGCAGAGGCTCAGGAGAAGGATGCAGGAGCACAAGAGAGGGACGCTGAAGCTCAAGAGAGGGATGCAGAGGCTCATGAGAGTGATGCAGAGGCTCAAGAGAAAGATGCAGAGGCTTAAGAGAGTGTTGCAAAGGCTCAAGGAAAGGGATGCAGAGGCACATGAGAGGGATGTAGGAGTTTAAGAGAGGGAAGCAGAGGATCAAGAGAGTGATGCAGAGGCTTAAGAGATTGATGCAGAGGCTCAAGAGAGTGATGCAGAGGCTTAGGAGAAGAATGCAGAGGCTGAAGAGAATGATTCAGAGGCTTGAGAGAGGGACGCCGAGGCTAAAGAGAATGATGCAGAGGCTTAAGAGAGGGATGCAGAGGCTGATGAGAGTGATGCAGAGGCTCAAGAGAGTGATGCAGAGGCTTAAGAGAGGGATGCAAAAGCTGAAGAGAATGATGCAGAGGCTTAAAAGAGTGATGCAGAGGCTTAAGGAGAGTGATGCATAGGCTGAAGAGAGTGATGCAGAGGCTCAGGAGAGGGATGCAGAGGCTGAAGAGAGTGATGCAGAGGCTCAGGAGAGGGATGCAGAGGCTGAAGAGAGTGATGCAGAGGCTCAAGAGAGTGATGCAGAGGCTGAAGAGAGTGATGCAGACGGTCAAGAGAGGGATGCAGAGGCTCAAGTGAGGGATGCAATGGCATAATAGAGGGATGCAGAGGCTCAAGTGAGGGATGCAGAGGCACAGGAGAGGGATGCAGAGGCTTAGGAGAGTGATGCAGAGGTTCAAGAGAGGGATGCAGAGGCTGAATTGAGTCATGCAGAGGCTCAAGAGAGTGATGCAGAGGCTTATGAGAGGGATGCAGGAGTTCAAGAAAGAGATGCAAAGGCTCATGAAAGGGATGCAGAGTCTTAAGAAAGTGATGCAGAGGCACAAAAGAGGGATGTAGAGGCTTAAGAGGGTGATGCAGAGGCTCAAGCGAGTGATGCAGAGGCTCAAGAGAGCGATGGAGAGGGTCAAGAGAGAGATTCAGAAGTTTAAGGGAGTGATGCAGAGGCTTAAGAGAGTGATGCAGAGGCTTACCAGAGTGTTGCAGAGGCTTAAGAGAGTGATGCAGAGGCTTACGAGAGTGATGCAGAGGCTTAAGAGAGTGATACAGAGGCTCAAGAGAGGGATGCAGAGGTTGAAGAGAGTGATGCAGAGGCTCAAGAGAGTGATTTAGAGGCTTACGAGAGTGATGCAGAAGCTTAATAGAGTGATGCAGAGGCCTAAGAGAGGGATGCAGATGCTCAAGAGAGGGATGCAGAGGCTCAAGAGAGGGATGCAATAGCTCAAGAAGGGATGCAGAGGCTTAAGAGAGTGATGCAGAGGCTCAAGAGAGGGATGCAGAGGCTTAGGCGTGTGATGCAAAAGCTCAAGAGAGGGATGCAGAGGCTCATAAGAGGGATGCAGGAGCTCAAGAGAGAGATGCAAAGGCTCATGACAGGGATGCAGAGGCTTAAGAAAGTGATGCAGTAGCTCAAAAGAGGGATGCAGAGGCTTAGGAGGGTGATGCAGAGGCTGAGGAAAGTGGTGCAGAGGCTCAATAGAGGGATGCAGGGGCTCAAGAGAGTGATGGAGAGGCTCAAGAGAGTGATTCAGAGGTTTACGGGAGTGATGCAGAGGCTTAAGAGAGTGATCAAGATAGAGATGTCCTAGATAGAGATCTTCTCTCTAGAGAGAGAAGCTGAAGATAGGGATGCAGAGGCTTAGGAGAATGATGCAGAGGCTCAAGAGAGGGAGGAATAACATTGGAAATTTGCAGTTGCAATTTGGTGTCAATGAGACCATTGCTAATGTGAGAGGCAATGACGAATTTATATGCTAACAAACTGTTCAATTGTTGCCTCATAATATAGTGACAGTAATTGGCTACAAGATTTGTTTTTTCATCTGGTCTGTATTCACCTAGTTGTACTCACCAAGTTGTGCTTGCGGGGGATGAGCACTGCTCGTTCGGCAGCCTCTTAACTGTCAATCGATCAGCTGTTACTAACTACTAACTATTTTTATCAAACACACACACACACACACAAAAGAAGCAGCCCGTAACAACTTTATCTCCCAGGAACCAATTTACTGCTAGGTAACTGGGGCATCAGGGTGAAAGAAACTCTGTCTATTTTGTTTCTCGCAGACGCCGGGACTAAAACCCCGGTGCACAGGATTACGTGCCCAGCGTGCTCTCCACTCAGCCACCAGCGTCCACTCTGTAATGGGGAAGGGAATTATCAGAAGAAAACGCAACGCCACCACGACTATATAGCACTTGGAAGGGGTCAGGATAAGGTTCAGGAATGTAGGGATGGGACGGGGGAAAGGAATGGTGCCCAACCACTTGGACGGTCGGGGACTGAACGCTGACCTACATAACGCGAGACCGTCGCTCTACCATCCACCCTCAAGTGGTTGGACATTCTGTGGTGGGACCTCAGATTGACAAGGATCCAGTGGAGTCTCAAAGGGTTCAGTCGTTGGCCTGCACTGTTTCTAATATATGTACGCGTACTAGTGGCTGTACAAGAATGTAACAACTCTTGTATATATCTCAAAAAAAATGTAAATGATCTCCCGAAGGATATAGAATCGTTCCTCACATTGTTTGCTAATGATGCAAAAATTATGAGGAGGATAAGGACGGAGGAAGATAGTACGAGGCTACATGATGACCTAGACAAACTGAATGAATGGTCCAACAAATGGCTACTAAAGTTCAACCCGAGAAAATGTAAGATTACGAAACTAGGCAGTGAGGAAAGATCTAGGAGTTAATATAACACCAAACCTGTTTCCTGAAGCCCACATAAAAATCCGCACACAGAGTAGATGCTAGTGGCTGAGTGGAGAGCACGCTGTACACGTAATCTTGTTGACCGGGGCTCGATTCCCGGCGTCTTCTTCCTGAAGACGCCGGGACAGTCATATATGCTACATATGTATGACCAATCCTGGAGTATGCGGCCCCAGCATGGAGCCTGTACTTTGTCAAGCGCAAGACGAAGCTTGAAAAAATTCAGAGGTATGCCACTAGGCTAGTCCCAGAAATAAAAAGGCACAATTTACGAGGAAAGGCTGCGCGAAATGCACCTCACGACAGTGGAAGACAGAAGAGTAAGCTTAGACATGATCACTACTTACAAAATTCTCTGAGGAATTGACAGGGGTAGATAAAGATAAACTATTTAACACAGATGGAACATGAACAAGGGGACACAGGTGAAAACTGAGTACTCAACTGAGTCAGAGGGAGGTTAGAAAGAACTTTTCAGTGTCAGAGTATTTAACAAACGGAATGCATTAGGCAGTGATGTGGTGGAGGCTGACTCCATACACAGTTTCAAATGTAGATATGATAGAGCCCAGTAGGCTCAGGATTATGTAAACCAGTTGATTGACAGTTGAGAGGCGGGACCAAAGAGCCAGAGCTCAACCCCCGCTAGTACAACTAGGTGAGTACACACACACACACACACACACACACACACAGCCACTTTGGCCAAACGAAACCATCGACAACACTTTTCATCATGACACAGTACCTTGGCAGCCGTCACTGCTGCTCCCACAATTGTCAATCACTCGTGCTTCTTCCCCGCTGTGTGCCCAACCACTTGGGGTGGACGGTATAGCGACGGTCTCCTTCCATGCAGGTCGTCGTTCAATCCCCGACCCTCCAAGTGGTTGGGCACCATTCCATCCTTCAGTCCCATCCCAAATTCTTATCCTGATTCCTTTCAATGCTACATTGTCGTAATTACTTGGCACTTTCTACTGATGGTTCTCTATCCTGAGATCGTGGCTCAGAGGGTTGTTCCCAGGGTTGTGGCATCATGTCGTGGCTCAGCGGGTTGTTCCCAGGGTTGTAGCATCATGTCGTGGCTCAGCGGGTTGTTCCCAGGGTTGTGGCATCATGTCGTGGCTCAGCTGATTGTTCCCAGGGTTGTGGCATCATGTCGTGGCTCAGAGGGTTGTTCCCAGGGTTGTGGCATCATGTCGTGGCTCAGAGGGTTGTTCCCAGGGTTGTGGCATGTCGTGGCTCAGCGGGTTGTTCCCAGGGTTGTGGCATCATGTCGTGGCTCAGAGGGTTGTTCCCAGGGTTGTGGCATCATGTCGTGGCTCAGAGAGTTGTTCCCAGGGTTCTGGTATCATGTCATGGCTCAGAGGGTTGTGGGAGCGGTGAGAGCAAATTTGTGCTGTACACTGATGCAGTCACGGTCCCGAGGACGGGCCACACGTCGTGGCCAGGCATTAATAAACAAAAATATTAAGATAGCCAAAGAAATTGGGAGAATTTCCCAACGACTCCAGATTGCAATAGGCTGCGCTGCAGGCACCTCTCCGGCCTGCACCAGGAAGTCCTTCAGACCCCTCACCAGCCGGAGAGTCTGCTGGTGCCGCAGGAATGTGCCCACGAAGGGCACACTATCCCAGAAAGGCTCCAGCTCCACGTCACCGTCGAGCAGCGATTCATCACAGCTAATCCCAGGCGGGAGGAGGTGGAGGAAGATGGCCAGCTGCCTCAGCAGGTGAAGGAGGCTATATTAGTTCTTGTGCCACTCAATAACCTGTAGCCGAAGGAGATGCAGGTGGGTATGTCTCTCCGCTTCCTGGCTTGTCATCCACATTTGCACTATCCCTACCATCACCAACCCAGTCATCAACATAAATAAATTAATGAACTTATTCATTTTCTAATTCATTTTGAATCAGGAACTATTGAATAAATAAATTAATACACAAAAATATAGAAATAATTCTATATACCATGATGGGTAAACATATACAAATAAAGCCAATATCACAAATGGATAAAATTTAGCGAGGTTGGCAGTGTTTCATAGTTGGGCTTGAAGTGTTTATGCACGGCACAAGTGCTTTGTGAAACTGGGACATGACCACCACCTACAAAGTCAAGGAAGATTCGTATTACTGCAGTGTGAAATAGCTTTGAGGATAAGGATGTCCGTATCACTATCTATCTATCCACGTCTGAGGGGCAGTATCCTGGGTCTAAGGAAAGAGACATGGACAAAGTCGACCTATTGGGCCTATGGTGAAGGGTAGAGAAGGTGGTGAAGGGTAGGGAAGGTGGTGAAGGGTAGGGAAGGTGGTGCAGGGTAGGGAAGGTGGTGAAGGGTAGGGAAGGTGGTGAAGGATAGGGAAGGTGGAGAATGGTACGGAAAGTTTTGAAGGGCAGAAAAGGTCGTGAATGGGAGGGAAGTTGATGAAGGGTACGGATGGTTGTGAAAGTTAGGGAACGTAGTGAATGGTAGGGAAGGTAGTGAATGGTAGGGAAGGTGAAGAAGGGTTGGGAAGGTTCTGAAAGATAGGGAAGGTGGTGAAGGATTGGGAACGTGGTGAAGGGTAGGGAATATGGTGAAGCGTTGTGAAGTTGGTGAAGTGTAGGGAATGTGGTGAAGGGTTGACTAGGTGGTGAAGGGTAGGGAAGGGGGTGAAGGGTAGGGATCGTACTGACTGCAGGGAAGGTAGTGAGGGCAGGTGAATATGGTAAAGGGTAGGGAATATGGTGAAGAGAAGAGATGGTGGGGAAAGGTAGGGAAGGTGGTGAAGGGAAAAGGAAGGTTGTGAAGGGTAGGCAAAGTGGTGAAGGGTGGGGAAAATGATAAAGGGTTGGTAAGGTGGTGAAGGGTAGGGAAGATGGTGAAATGTAAGGAAGGTTGTTAAGGGTGGGGAAGGTCGTGATGGGTATGGAAGATTGTGAAGGATCGGATAGGTGGTGAAGATAAGGGAAGGTGGTGAAGAGTAGGGAAAGTGGTGAAGGGTAGGGAATATGAAGAAGGGTTGATTATTAGATGAAGGGTAGGAAAGGTGATGAAGTGTAGGGATGGTAGTGAAGGGTGGGGAAGGTGGGAAAGGGTAGGTAAGGTGGTGAAGGATGGGGAAGAGAGTGAAGGGTAGGTAAGGGGGTGAAGGGTAGGTAAGGTGGTGAAGGGTAGGGAAGATAGTGACGGGTAGGGAAGTATGTGAACGGTAGGGAAAGTTGAGAAGGGTAAGAAAAGGGTGGTGAAGGGTAAGGGAAAGGTGGTGAAGGGTAAGGAAGGTTGTGAAGGGAAGGTTATGAAGTGTTGAGACGGCAGTTAAGGGTTTATTAAGTGGTGAAGGGGTAGGGACGAGGGAAGGGTAGGGAAGGTGTGGATGGGTAGGGAAGGTGGTGAAGGGTAAGAAAAGTTGTGAATTGTTGGAAAGGACGTGATGGGTAGGAAAGTTGGTGAAGGTTAGGGAAAACAGTGAGGGTTGGGAAGGTGGTGAATTGTGGGGAAGGTTATGAAAGATAGGGAAGAAGGTGAAGGGTAGGCAAGGTGGTGACCAGAAGGCGTGAATGGTAGGTAAGATGGTGAAGGGAAGTTAAGATGGTGATGGGTAGGGAAGGGGGTGAAGGGGAGGAAAGGTTGTTAACAGTAATGGAAGGGGTGAAAAGTTGATTAGGTGGTAAAGGGTAGGGAAGGGGGTGAAGGGTAGGGAAGGTGTCGAAGGATAAGAAAAGTAGTGAAGAGTGGAGAAGGTGGTGAAGGGTGGGGAAGATTCCTACCACCCACAACCCTCCCCCAGCTCCACCCAGAGTTCTCTCCACCCACAACCCTCCCACTGCACCACCCAGAGTTCCCTCCACCCACAACCCTCCCCCAGCACCACCCAGAGTTCCCACCACCCACAACCCTCCCCCTGCACCACCCAGAGTTCCCTCCACCCACAAACCTTCCCCTGCACCACCCAGAATTCCCTCCACCCACAACCCTCCCCCAGCACCACCCAGAGTTCCCTCCACCAACAATCCTCCCCCCTGCTCCACCCAGAGTTCCCTCCACCCACAACCCTTCCCCTGCACCACCCAGAATTCCCTCCACCCACAACCCTTCCCCTCCACCACCCAGAGTTCTCTCCACCCACAACCCTCCCCCAGCACCACCCAGAGTTCCCTCCACCCACAACCCTCCCCCAGCACCACCCAGAGTTCCCTCCACCCACAACCCTTCCCCTGCACCACCCAGAGTTCCCTCCACCCATAACCCTTTCCCTGCACCACCCAGAGTTCCCTCCACCATCAACCCTCCCCCTGCTCCACCCAGAGTTCCCTCCACCCACAACCCTCCCCCTGCACCACCCAGAGTTCCCTCCACCCACAACCCTTTCCCTGCACCACCCAGAGTTCCCTCTACCAACAACCCTCCCCCAGCACCACCCAGAGTTCCTTCCACCCACAACCTTCCCCCAGCACCACCCAGAGTTCCCTCCACCAACAACCCTCCCCCAGCACCACCCAGAGTTCCCTCCACCCACAACCCTTCCCCAGCACCACCCAGAGTTCCCTCCACCAACAACCCTCCCCCTGCACCACCCAGAGTTCCCTCCACCCATAACCCTTTCCCTGCACCACCCAGAGTTTCCTCCACCATCAACCCTCCCCCTGCACCACCCAGAGTTCCCTCCACCCACAACCCTTTCCCTGCACCACCCAGAGTTCCCTCCACCCACAACCCTCCCCCAGCACCACCCAGAGTTCATTCCACCCACAACCCTCCCCCTGCACCACCCAGTGTTCCCTCCACCCACAACCCTCCCTGCTCTTAGGGAAGGCAGTGAAGAGTTGGGAAGGTGAAGGGTAGGGAAGTTGGTGAAGGGTAGGGAAGGTGGTGAAGGGTAGGGAAGGTGGTGAAGGGTAGGGAAGGTGGTGAAGAGTAAGGAAGTTTGTTAAGGGTAGAGAAAGGGTTGTAGGGTTGGGAAGGTGGGGAAGGTTAGGGAATGTGGTGATAGGTAAGGAAGGTGGGAAAGAATTAGGAAGGACGTGAAGGGTAGGGAAAGTTGAGAAAGGATGCGAAGGTTATGAAGGTTAGGGAAGATGGTGAAGGGTAGGAAAAATTGTGAAGGGAAGGGGAGATTGTGAAGGGTAAGGAATGTGGTGAAGGGCTGATTAGGTGGTGATGTGTTAGGAAGGTGGTGAAGGGTAGGGGAGGTGGAGACGGGTTGGGTGGTGATACGTAGGAAATATTGTGAAGGGTAGGGAAGTTAGTGGAGGGTAGTGAGGCTGGTGAAGGGTTGCTAAGGTGGTAAAATGTTGATATCGTGATGAAGGGAAGGGAATAGGTTGAAGTGTGGGGAAGGTGGTGGAAAGTAGGGAAGATGGTAAACGGAAGGGTTGGTGGTGAAGGGTAGGAAAGATGATGAAGAGTAGGGAAGGTAGTGAAGGGAAGGTTAGCCAGTGAAGGTATGGATGATTGTGAAGGGTAGAGAATAGCGTGCAGGATAGGGAAGGGAGTGAAAGGTAGGGAAGGTGGTGAAGAGTAGGGAGGTAGTAAAGGGTACGGATAGTGGTGAAGGGTAGGGATGTTCGTGACGGGTAGGAAAGGAGGTGAAGGGAAGGGGAAGAAAGGAAGGGAAGATTGTAAAGGGTAGAGAAGGTGGTTAAAAGTAAGGAAGGTTGTGAAGGGTAGGGAATATGGTGAAGCGTTGTGAAGTTGGTGTAGTGTAGGGAATGTGGTGAAGGGTTGACTGGGTGGTAAAGGGTAGGGAATGGGGTGAAGGGTAGGGAAGGGGGTGAAGGGTAGGGATCGTACTGACTGCAGGGAAGGTAGTGAGGGCAGGTCAATATGGTAAAGGGTAGGGAATATGGTGAAGAGAAGAGATGGTGGGGAAGGGAGCCGGTCGGCTGACCGGACAGCACGCGGGACTTGTGATCCTGTGGTCCTGGGGTCGATCCAAGACGCCGGCGAGAGACAACGAGCAGAGTTTATTTCACCCTATGCCCCTGTTACCTAGCAGTAAAATAGGTACCTGGGTGTTAGTCAGCTGTCACGGGCTGCTTCCTGGGGGTGGAGGCATGGTCGAGGACTGGGCCGCGGGGACACTAAAAAGCCCCGAAATCATCTCAAGATAACCTCAAGATAAGGGTAGGGAAGGTGGTGAAGGGAAAAGGAGGTTGTGAAGGGTAGGCAAAGTGGTGAAGGTTAGGGAAGATAGTGAAGGGTAAGGAACGTGATGAAGGTTAGGGAAGATGGAGAAGGGTAGGGAAGGTGGTGAAAGGTATGGAAGGTTGTTAAGGGTGGTGATGGGTATGGAAGATTGTGAAGGATCAGGTAGGTGGTGAAGGTAAGGGAAGGTGGAGAAGAGTAGGGAAAGTAGTGAAGGGTAGGGAATATGAAGAAGAGTTGATTATTTGATGAAGTGTAGGAAAGGTGGTGAAGTGTAGGGATGGTGGTGAAGGGTGGGGAATATGGTGAAGGGTCGATAAGATGGAGTAAAGTAAGAAAAGAGGTGAAGGGTAGGGAAATTGATGAAGGGATGGGAAGGTGGCAAAGGGTAGGGAAGGTGGTGAAGGTTAGGGAAAATAGTGAGGATTGGGAAGGTGGTAAAGGGTGGGGAAGGTTATGAAAGATAGGGAAAAAGGTGAAGGGTAGGCAAAATGGTGACCAGAAGGCGTGAACGGTAGGTAAGACGGTGAAGGGAAGTTAAGATGGTGATGGGTAGGGAAGGGGCTGAAGGGTAGGAAAGGTTGTTAAGAGTAATGGAAGGGGTGAAAAGTTGATTAGGTGGTAAAGGGTAGGGAAGGGGGTGAAGGGTAGGGAAGGTGTTGAAGGATAAGAAAAGTGGTGAAGAATGAAGAAGGTGGTGATGAGTGGGGAAGATTCCTACCACCCACAACCCTCCCCCAGCTCCACCAAGAGTTCCCTCCACCCACAACCCTCCCACTGCACCACCAAGAGTTCCCTCCACCAACAACCTTTCCCCTGCTCCACCCACAACCCTCCCCCAGCACCACCCAGAGTTCCCTCCACCAACAACCCTCCCCCTGCACAACCCAGAAGGCCCTCCACCCACAACCCTTCCCCTGCACCACCCAATTCCCCCACCCTTCTAACCCCTCCCCTCTCCCCATTCTCAATCACTCGGCCGCGAAATTTTAAATAACCTAAACACTTTCCCATTTCTCATATTGTTAAAACAGTGAAATATTTACCTATACCCGTTCCCCAAGATATGGTTTTATGTACATGCAATGGAACACCGTCGCAATTTGAAATTACGACTTTTTATACCGAAAATATGCAAATTACTGAGAGCGGCGATACGTATAGGAGCATACGTACCGAAAACATGCCAATTACTGAAATCGGCGTTCGTCACATTTTGCCCAAACCTTCCATGCAGTTTTCAAAATATCCCAAGCATCCCAAATTCGACACTTAAGCAATACTTTGGAGCAAAAATTCTCGCTCTCTGAACGTATTCGCAGTTTGAAATTACGACTTTTTATTCCGAATATATTCCCATTACTGGGAGCAGCGATGGGTCACATTTTGCCCAAACCCCGCAGCAGTTTTCAAAATATCACAAACATCCCAAATTCGACCATTGAGCCATATTTTGGAGCCAAATTCTGGGTCTCTGCACGTATTCGCAGATTGAAATTACGAATTTTTATACAGAAAATATGCCAATTTCTGAAAGCGTCGACTGATCACTTTTTGCCCAAACCCTCCCTGCAGTTTTTAAAATATCCCAAACATCCCAAATTCGACGCTTGAGTCAACTTTTGGATGCAAATTCTGGCTCTCTGCACGTAACCGCCGTTTGAAATTACGACTTTTTATTCCGAAAATATGCCAATTACTGAGAGAGGCGATGGGTCATATTTTGACTAAACCCACCCTGCATTTTTCAAAATATCCAAAACACTACAAATTCGACGCTTGAGCCAAATTTTGGAGCCAAATTCTCGCTCTCTGCACTTATTTGCAGTTTGAAATTACGACTTTTTATACCGAAAATATGCCTATTTCTGAAATTTGCTATGGGTCACATTTTGCCGAACCTCCCCCCCCCCCCCATCCCGGCAGTTTTCAAAATATCCCAAACATTCCAAATTTGACCTTGAGCAATATTTTGGAGCCAAATTCTGGGTCTCTGCACGTATTCGCACTTTGAAATTACGACATTTTATACCAAAAATATGCCAATTACTGAAAGCGGCGATGTATCACATTTTGCCCAAACCCTCCCTGCAGTTTTCAAAATATCCCAAACATCCCAAATTCGACCATTGAGCCATATTTAAGAGCCCAATTTCTGGCTCTCTGCACGCATTTGCAGTTTGAAATTACGACTTCTTATACCGAAAATATGCCAATTACTGAAAGCGGCGATGGATCACATTTTGCCCAAACCCTCCCAGCAGTTTTCAAAATATCCCAAACATCCCAAATTTAACGCTTGAGCCATATTTTAGAGCCGAACTCTGGCTCTCTGCACGTATTCGCAGTTTGAAATTACGAATTTTATTCCGAAAATATGCCAATTACTGAAAGCGGAGATGAATCACATTTTGCCCAAATCCTCCCTGCGGTTATTAAAATATCCCAAACGTCCGAAAATCGACGCTTGAACCATATTTTGGAGGCAAATTCTGGCTCTCTGCACGTAATAGCCGTTTGAAATTAAGACTTTTTATACCGAAAATATACCTATTACTAAAAGCGGCGATTAATCACATATTGCCCAAACCCTCCCTGCAGTTTTCAAAATATCACAAACATCCCAAATTCGACACTTGAGCCATATTTTGGAGCCACATTTTGGCTCTGTGCACGTATTCGTAGCTTCAAATTACGACATTTTATACCGAAAATATGCCAATTACTGAAAGCGGCGATGGATCACATTTTGACCTAACCCCTCAGCAGTTTCCAAAATATCCCAAACATCTCAAATTCGACCCTTTAGCCATATTTTGGAGCCAAATTTTGGCTCTCTGCATGTATTTGCAATTTGATATTACGAAATTTTATACCGAAAATATGCCAAATATTGAGAGCGGCGATGGGTTACATTTTGCCCAAACCCAACCTGCAGTTTTCAAAATATCAAAAACACTCCAAATTCGACCACTTGAGCCATATTTTGGAGCTAAATTCTGGCTCTCTGCACGTATTCGCAGTTTGAAATTACGACTTTTTATACCGAAATTATGCCAATTACTGAGAGAGGCGATGGGTCACATTTTGACCAAAACCACCCCTGCAGTTTTCAAAATATCCCAAACATCCCAAATTCGACCCTTAAACCATATTTTGGAGCCAAATTCTGGCTCTATTCCCGTATTCGCAATTAGAAATTACGACTTTTTATACCGAAAATATGCAAATTACTGAGAGCGGCGATACGTATAGGAGCATACGTACCGAAAACATGCCAATTACTGAAAGCGGCGATTCGTCACATTTTGCCCAAACCTTCCCTGCAGTTTTCAAAATATCCCAAACATCCCAAATTCGACGCTTAAGCAATACTTTGGAGCAAAAATTCTCGCTCTCTGCATGTATTCGCAGTTTGAAATTACGACTTTTTATTCCGAATATATGCCAATTACTGGGAGCAGCGATGGGTCACATTTTGCCCAAACCCCGCAGCAGTTTTCAAAATATCACAAACATCCCAAATTCGACGCTTGAGCCATATTTTGGTGCCAAATTCTGGCTCTCTTCACGTATTCGGAGTTTAAAATTACGACTTTTTATACCGAAAATATGCCAAATACTGAGAGCGGCGATGGGTCACATTTTGCCCAAACCCACCCTGCAGTTTTTAAAATATCCCAAACAACCCAAATTCGACGCATGAGTTATATTTTAGAGGCAAATTCTGGCTCTCTGCACGTAATCGCCGTTTGAAATTACTATTTTTATACCGAAAAAATGCCAATTACTGAGAGCGGCGATGGGTCACATTTTGCCCAAACCCACCTTGCAGTTTTGAAAATATTCCAAACATCCCAAATTCGACGCTTGAGCCATGTTTTGGAGCCAAATTCTGGCTCTCTTCACGTATTCGCAATTTGAAATTACAACTTTTTATACCGAAAATATGCCAATTACTGAGAGCGACGATGGGTCACATTTTGCCCAAACCCCCCTGCAGTTTTCAAAATACCCCAAACATCTCAAATGCGACCCTTGAGCCATAATTTGGAGCCAAATTTTGGCTCTCTGCACGTATTCGCAGATTGAAATGTCTACTTTTTATACAGGAAATATGCCAATGGGTCATATTCAGAGCCAGAATTTGGCTCCAAAATTTGGCTCAAACGTCGAATTTGGAGAGTTTTGGATATTTTGAAAACTGCAGGGTGGGTTTGGTCAAAATATGACCCATCGCTGCTCTCAGTAATTGGCATATTTTCGGTATAAAAGTCGTAATTTCAAACGGCGGTTACGTGCAGAGAGCCAGAAATTGTCAAAAGCCAAAATATGGCTCAAGCGTCGAATTTGAGATGTTTGGGATATTTTGAAAACTGCAGGGAGGGTTTGGGCAAAATGTGATCAGTCGACGCTTTCAGTAATTAGCATATTTTCTGTATAAAAAGTCTTACCTACAATCTGAGAATACGTGCAGAGAGCCAGAATTTGGCTCCAAAATATGGCTCAAGGGTCGCATTTGAGATGTTTGGGATATTTTGAAAACTGCAGGGTGGTTTGGGCAAAATGTAACACATCTCTGCTCCCAGTAATTATTCGGAATAAAAAGTCGTAATTTCAAACTGCGAATACGTGCAGAGAGCGAGAATTTTTGCTCCAAAGTATTGCTTAAGCATCGAATTTGGGATGTTTGGGATATTTTGAAAACTGCAGGGAAGGTTTGGGCAAAATGTGACGAATCGCCGCTTTCAGTAATTAGCATGTTTTCGGTACGTATGCTCGTATACGTATCGCTGATCTCAGTAATTTGCATATTTTCAGTATAAAAAGACGTAATTTAAAATTGCGAATAAGTGTAGAGAGCCATAATTTTACTCCAAAATATGGCTCAAGGGTCTAATTTGGAATGTTTGGAATATTTTGAAAACTGCAAGGGGGGATTGGGCAAAATTTGACCCATCGACGCTCTCAGTATTTGGCATATTTTCTGTATAAGAATTCGTAATTTCAAACTGTGAATACGTGCAGAGAGCCAGAATTTGGCTCCAAAATATTCGTGTACATCTTCCATCGGTAATATAAACGGAAAATCAGGAACGTTTTAGTTAATTCTAATGAAAACACATTGATTTTTATCATTTGTGTTTGAAACAACATTGTCATGTCTTTTCTTGGATCTAAATAATACGAAACCTCGCTCTATGATTTGAAGTTAAAATCCTCAAATATGGTAATATAGTGACTTTTTTCACGTTATTCATGTAGTGTGATTTTAGGTATATATATTCGTTTTTACCAATATTTCGATACTACTACATGTTTCTCTCGATATGTGATTAGGCCTTCAAATCTCAGAATTTCGCCAATTTTGCATTTTTAAGCAAGTTTTCTTGCATTTTGTTTTGTACTAAAAATTATCAAATTTAGCAATATTTTGACCTTTGTCGTCCCCTTTTCCTTTATGTGATTTAAACAAAATATCATCGAATTAGGCCGTTTTTCCAAGTTTTTGTGAATTTTCAGTTTATTGTTATTAATTCATTATATATACGATAAAAATTATGCAAACACATAATTGATCAGAAAATAACCTTAAATACTTCATTTTCAATCATCTATTTGTTTCTCGTTAAATTACTGAGTAAGATATTGAAAAGGGGAGAAGTTCTGTTTTTATTGCATATATCGACGTTTCAGCCGGATTAGAACGGTTTTACGTGTACATCTTCCATCGGTAATATGAACGGAAAATCAGGAACATTTTAAGTAATTCTAATGAAAACACATTGATTTTTATCATTTGTATTGGAAACAACATTTTTATGTCTTTTCTATGAACTAAATAATACGAAACCTCGGTCTATGATTTGAAGTTAAAATCATCAAATTTGTAATGTACTGACTTTTTTCAGGTTTTTACGTAGTTTGATTTAACATGAATATATATTTCTTTTTACCAATATTTCAATACTTCTTCATGTTTTCTCACGATATGTGATTTGGCCTCCAAATCTCAGAATTTCGCATAATTTTGCATTTTTAAGCAAGTTTTCTTGCATTTTGTTTTGTACCAAAAAATAATAGAATTTAGCAATATTTTGACGTTTATCATCCCTTTTCCTTTATCTGATTTAAACAAAATATCATCGAATTAGGCAATATTTTGCCTTTTTCGACGTTTTTGAGAATTATCAGTTTATTGTTATTAATTCATTATATATACGTTAAAAATGATGCAAACACATAACTGATTATGTGTTTGCACCTTAAATACTTCATTTTCAAACAACTATTTGTTTCTCGTTAAAATACTGAGTAAAATATTGAAAAAGGGAGAAGTTCTGTTTTATTGCATATATCGACGTTTCAGCCGGATTAGAGCGGTTTTACGTGTCCATCTTTCATCGGTAATAAAACGGAAAATCAGGAACATTCTAGTTAATTCTAATGAAAACACATTGATTTTTATCATTTATATTTGAAACAACATTTTTACATGTCTTTTCTAGGATTTAAATAATACGAAACCTCGCTATATGATTTGAAGTTAAAATCCTCAAATTTGGTAATATAGCGATTTTTTTCACGTTTTTCATATAGTGTGACTTTACGTAAATATATGCGTTTTCACCAATATTTCGATACTACTTCATGTTTTCTCACGATATGTGATTTGGCCTTCAAGTCTAAGAATTAAGCATAATATTGTATTTTTAAGCAAGTTTTCTTGCATTTTGTTTCGTACTAAAAATCAACGTATTTATCAATATTTTGACGTTTATCATCCCCTTTTATAGTAATATGCCAATTACTGAGATTAACTATGTATCACATTTTGCCGAAACCTCCCCCCCCCTGCAGTTTTCAAAATATCCCAAACATCCCAAATTTGACTCTTGAGCAATATTTTGGAGCCAAATTCTGGCTCTCTGCACGTATTCGCAGTTTGAAATTACGAATTATTATACAGAAAATATGCCAAATACTGAGAGCGTCGATGGGTCAAATTTTGCCCAATCCCCCCCTGCAGTTTTCAAAATATTCCAAACATTCCAAATTAGACCCTTCAGCCATATTTTGGAGTAAAATTATGGCTCTCTACACTTATTCACAATTTTAAATTACGTCTTTTTATACTGAAAATATGCAAATTACTGAGATCGGCGATACGTATACGAGCATACGTACCGAAAACATGCTAATTACTGAAAGCGGCGATTCGTCACATTTTGCCCAAACCTTCCCTGCAGTTTTCAAAATATCCCAAACATCCCAAATTCGATGCTTAAGCAATACTTTGGAGCAAAAATTCTCGCTCTCTGCACGTATTCGCAGTTTGAAATTACGACTTTTTATTCCGAATAATTTCTGGGAATAGAGATGTGTCACATTTTGCCCAAACCACCCTGCAGTTTTCAAAATATCCCAAACATCTCAAATGCGACCCTTGAGCCATATATTGGAGCCAAATTCTGGCTCTCTGCACGTATTCTCAGATTGTAATTACGACTTTTTGTACAGAAAATATGCTAATTACTGAAAGCGTCGACTGATCACATTTTGCCCAAACCCTCCCTGCAGTTTTCAAAACATCGCAAACATCTCAAATTCGACGCTTGAGCCATATTTTGGCTTTTGGCAATTTCTGGCTCTCTGCACGTAACCGCCGTTTGAAATTACGACTTTTATACCGAAAATATGACAATTACTGAGAGCAGCGATGGGTCATATTTTGACCAAACCCACCCTGCAGTTTTCAAAATATCCAAAACTCTCCAAATTCGACGCTTGAGCCAAATTTTGGAGCCAAATTCTGGCTCTGAATATGACCCATTGGCATATTTCCTGTATAAAAAGTAGACATTTCACTCTTCGAATACGTGCAGAGAGCCAGAATTTGGCTCCAAATTATGGCTCAAGGGTCGCATTTGAGATGTTTGGGGTATTTTGAAAACTGCAGGGGGGTTTGGGCAAAATGTGACCCATCGTCGCTCTCAGTAATTGGCATATTTTCGGTATAAAAAGTTGTAATTTCAAACTGCGAATACGTGAAGAGAGCCAGAATTTGGCTCCAAACCATGGCTCAAGCGTCGAATTTGGGATGTTTGGAATATTTTCAAAACTGCAAGGTGGGTTTGGGCAAAATGTGACCCATCGCCGCTCTCAGTAATTGGCATTTTTTCGGTATGAAAATCGTCATTTCAAAAGGCGATTACGTGCAGAGAGCCAGAATTTGCCTCTTAAATATAACTCATGATTCGAATTTGGGTTGTTTGGGATATTTTAAAAACTGCAGGGAGGGTTTGGGCAAAATGTGATCAGTCGACGCTCTCAATAATTGGCATATTATCTGTATAAAAATTCGTAATTTCAAACAGCGAATACGTGCAGAGAGCCAGAATTTGGCTCCAAAATATAGCTCAAGGGTCGCATTTGAGATGTTTGGGTTATTATGAAAACTGCAGGGTGGGTTTGGGCAAAATGTGACCCATCGCCGCTCTCAGTATTTGGCATATTTTCGGTATAAAAATTCGTAATATCAAACTGCAAATACATGCAGAGAGCCAAAATTTGGCTCCAAAATATGGCTCAATGGTCGAATTTGAAATGTTTGGGATATTTTGAAAACTGCAGGGGGGTTTGGGCAAAATGTGACATATCGCCGCTTTCAGTAATTGGCATATTTTCGGAATAAAAATTCGTAATTTCAAACTCCGAATACGTGAAGAGAGCCAGAATTTGGCACCAAAATATGGCTCAAGCGTCGAATTTGGGATGTTTGTGATATTTTGAAAACTGCTGCGTGGTTTGGGCAAAATGTGACCCATCGCTGCTCCCAGTAATTGGCATATATTCGGAATAAAAAGTCGTAATTTCAAACTGCGAATACATGAAGAGAGCGAGAATTTTTGCTCCAAAGTATTGCTTAAGCGTCGAATTTGGGATGTTTGGGATATTTTGAAAACTGCAGGGAAGGTTTGGGCATAATGTGACGAATCGCCGCTTTCAGTAATTGGCATGTTTTCGGTACGTATGCTCCTATACGTATCGCCGCTCTCAGTAATTTGCATATTTTCGGTATAAAAAGTCGTAATTTCAAATTGCGAATACGGGAATAGAGCCAGAATTTGGCTCCAAAATATGGTTTAAGGGTCGAATTTGGGATGTTTGGGATATTTTGAAAACTGCAGGGGGGGTTTTGGGCAAAATGTGACCCATCGCCTCTCTCAGTAATTGGCATAATTTCGGTATAAAAAGTCGTAGTTTCAAACTGCGAATACGTGCACAGAGCAGGAATATGGCTCCAAAATATGGCTCAAGCGTCGAATTTGGAGTCTTTGGGATATTTTGAAAACTGCTGCAGGGTTTGGTCAAAATGTGATCCATCGCTGCTTTCAGTAATTGGCCTTTTTTCGGTATAAAAAGTCGTAATTTCAAACTGAGAATACGTGCAGAGAGCCAGAATTTAGCTCCAAAATATGGGTCAAGGGGTCGAATTTGGATTGTTTGTGATATTTTGAAAATTGCAGGTTGGGTTTGGGCAAAATGTCACCCATCGCAGCTCTCAGTATTTGGCATATTTTCGGTATAAAAGTTCGTAATATCAAATTGCAAATACATGCAGAGACCTAAAATTTGACTCCAAAATATGGCTAAAGGGTCGAATTTGAGATGTTTGGGATATTTTGGAAACTGCTGAGGGGTTAGGTTAAAATGTGATCCATCGCCGCTTTCAGTAATTGGCATTTTTTCGGTATAAAATGTGGTAATTTCAAGCTACGAATACGTGCAGAGAGCCAAAATGTGGCTCCAAAATATGGCTCAAGCGTCGAATTTGGGATGTTTGTGATATTTTGAAAACTGCAGGGAGGCTTTGGGCAATATGTGATTAATCGCCGCTTTTAGTAATAGGCATATTTTCGGTAAAAAAGTCGTAATTTCAAACGGCTATTACGTGAAGAGAGGCAAAATTTGCCTCCAAAATATGGTTCAAGCGTCGAATTTCGGATGTTTGGGATATTTTAATAACCGCAGGGAGGATTTGGGCAAAATGTGATCCATCGCCGCTTTCAGTAATTAACATATTTTCTGTATAAAAAAGTCGTAATTTCAATCTGCGAATACGTGCCGAGAGCAAGAATTTGGCTCCAAAATATGGCTCAAGGGTCGTATTTGAGATGTTTGGGATATTTTAAAAACTGCAGGGGGGTTTAGGCAAAATGTGACCCATCGCCGCTCTCAGTTATTGGCATATTTTTTGTATAAAAAGTCGTAATTTCAAACTGCGAATACGTGCAGAAAGCCAGAATTTTGCTCCAAAATATGGCTCAAGCGTCGAATTTTGGATGTTTGGTATATTTTCAAAACTGCAGGGTGGGTTTGGGCAAAATGTGACCCATCGCCGCTCTCAGTAATTGGCATATTTTCGGAATAAAATTCGTAATTTCAAACTGCGAATACGTGCAGAGAGCCAGAGTTCGGCTCCAAAATATGGCTCAAGCGTTAAATTTGGGATGTTTGGGATATTTTGAAAACTGCTGGGAGGGTTTGGGCAAAATGTGATCCATCGCCGCTTTCAGTAATTGGCATGTTTTCGGTATAAGAAGTCGTAATTTCAAACTGCAAATACGTGCAGAGAGCCAGAAATTGGGCTCTAAAATATGGCTCAATGGTCGAATTTGGGATGTTTGGGATATTTTGAAAACTGCAGGGAGGGTTTGGGCAAAATGTGATACATCGCCGCTTTCAGTAATTGGCATATTTTTGGTATAAAATGTCGTAATTTCAAACAGCGAATACGTGCAGAGAGCCAGAATTTGGCTCCAAAATATTGCTCAAGGTCAAATTTGGGATGTTTGGGATATTTTGAAAACTGCCGGGATGGGGGGGGGGGTGGTTCGGCAAAATGTGACCCATAGCAAATTTCAGAAATTGGCATATTTTCGGTATAAAAAGTCGTAATTTCAAACTGCAAATAAGTGCAGAGAGCGAGAATTTGGCTCCAAAATTTGGCTCAAGCGTCGAATTTGTAGTGTTTTGGATATTTTGAAAACTGCAGGGTGGGTTTGGTCAAAATATGACCTGTCGCCGCTCTCAGTAATTGGCATATTTTCGGAATAAAAAGTCGTAATTTCAAACGGCGGTTACGTGCAGAGAGCCAGAATTTGCCTCCAAAAGTTGACTCAAGCGTCGAATTTAGAATGTTTGGGATATTTTAAAAACTGCAGGGAGGGTTTGGGCAAAAAGTGATCAGTCGACGCTTTCAGAAATTGGCATATTTTCTGTATAAAAATTCGTAATTTCAATCTGCGTATACGTGTAGAGACCCAGAATTTGGCTCCAAAATATGGCTCAATGGTCGTATTTGGGATGTTTGTGATATTTTGAAAACTGCTGCGGGGTTTGGGCAAAATGTGACCCATCGCTGCTCCCAGTAATGGGCATATATTCGGAATAAAAAGTCGTAATTTCAAACTGCGAATTCGTGCAGAGAGCGAGAATTTTTGCTCCAACGTATTGCTTAAGTGTCGAATTTGGGATGCTTGGGATATTTTGAAAACTGCATGGAAGTTTTGGGCAAAATGTGACGAAGGCCGATTTCAGTAATTGGCATGTTTTCGGTACGTATGCTCCTATACGTATCGCCGCTCTCAGTAATTTGCATATTTTCGGTATAAAAAGTCGTAATTTCAAATTGCGACGGTGTTCCATTGCATGTACATAAAACCATATCTTGGGGAACGGGTATAGGTAAATATTTCACTGTTTTAACAATATGAGAAATAGGAAAGTGTTTAGGTGGTGGATAAGAAGACTAAGGGCAACATAAGGAATAAAGCTGCATTAACAGGCGTTAATACATTATGTGGAGAATGTTAATGTGTAAAGATTACGTAACGTTATAATAGTAATAATAGTATATTTAGGGAGTAGTACATATGTACAAAATGAGTTACAAGCCGAATGTTGGATTTCAAGACAGAGATATTATATAAACTATGCCTAAAGCCTTCAGAATGCACACATCTCCGGGCACATGCTACCATTTATGTTAATGTGAAGTATTAACTGTTTAGCAATACAAGTACAGCTGTTTCACGAGGGTGGAACTGACCGCCCTCGACGGTGTTCCATTGCATGCACATAAAACCATATCTTGGGGAACGGGTATTGGTAAATATTTCACTGTTTTAACAATATGAGAAATGGGAAAGTGTTTAGGTTATTTAAAATTTCGCGGCCGAGTGATTGAGAATGGAGAGAGGGGAGGGGTTAGAAGGGTGGGGGAATTGGGTGGTGCAGGGGAAGGGTTGTGGGTGGAGGGCACTCTGGGTGGTGCATGGGGGAGGGTTGTTGGTGGAGGGAACTCTGGGTGGTGCTGGGGGAGGGTTGTGGGTGGAGCAGGGGAAGGGTTGTGGGTGGAGGGAACTCTTCCCTACTTTCCACCACCTTCCCCACACTTCAACCCATTCCCTTCCCTTCATCACGTTATCAACATTTTACCACCTTAGCAACCCTTCACCAGCCTCACTACCCTCCACTAACTTCCCTACCCTTCACAATATTTCCTACGTATCACCACCCAACCCGTCTCCACCTCCCCTACCCTTCACCACCTTCCTAACACATCACCACCTTCCTAACACATCACCACCTAATCAGCCCTTCACCAAAACCCCCCTTGCAGATTTCAAAATATCCCAAACATCCAAAATTCGACGCTTGAACCATATTTAGGAGCCAATTTCTAGCTCTCTGCACGTATAAGTAGTTTGAAATAACGACTTTTTATTACGAAAATATGCCAATTACTGAGTGCGGAGATGGGTCACATTTTTTCCAAACCCCCCCTGCAGTTCTCAAAATATCCTAAACATCTCAAATTCGACCATTGAGCCATATTTTGAAGCCAAATTCTGGCTCTCTTCACGTATTCGTGCAGAGAGCACGAATCATAAAATTCGTTCTCTCTGCACGAATATGTGCAAAAAAGTGATTTTACCTATAGGTAAAATCACTATTTTACCTACAGGTAAAATAGAGATTTTCTCATGTTTTTCATGTAGTGTGATTTAACGTAAATATATTCGTTTTTACCAATATTTCGATACTACTTCATGTTTTCTCATGATATGTGATTTGGCCTGCAAATCTCAGAATTTAGCATAATATTGCATTTATAAGCAAGTTTTCTTGCATTTTGTTTTGTACTGTAAATCATTCAATTTAGCAATATTTTGACGTTTATCATCCCCCTTTTTCTTTAAGTGATTTAAACAAAATATCATCGAATTCGGCAATATTTTGCCGTTTTTCCATGTTTTCTGAGAATTTTCAGTTTATTGTCATTATATATACGAATAAAAATTATTCAAACACATAATTGATTAGAAATTAACCTTAAATACTTCATTTTCAATCAACTATTTGTTTCTCGTTAAAATACTGAGTAAGATATTGAAAAGGGGAGAAGTTCTGTTTTTATTGCATATATCGACGTTTCAGCCGGATTAGAGCGGTCTTACGTGTACGTCTTCCATCGGTAATATAAACGGAAAATCAGGAACATTTTAGTTAATTCTAATGCAAACACATTGATTTTTATCATTTGCATTGGAAACAACATTGTCATATGTCTTTTCTTGGATCTAAATAATACGAAACCTCGCCTTATGATTTAAAGATAAAATCCTCTAACTTGGTAAATAGTGATTTTTTTTCATTTTTTCATGTAGTGTGATTTTACGTAAGTATATTCGTTTTTACCAATATTTCGATACTACTTCAGGTTTTCTCACAATATGTGATTTGGTCTTCAAATCTCAGAATCTCGCATAATATTGCCTTTTAAACAAGTTTACTTGCATTTTGTTTCATACTAAAAGTCATCGAATTTAGCAATATTTTGACGTTTATCATCACCTTTTCCTTTATGTGATATAATCAAAATATAATCAAATTAGGGAATATTTTGCCGTTTTTCCACGTTTTTTCGAATTTTCAGTTTATTGTTATGAATTCATTAAATATACGATGAAAATGATGCAAACACATAACTGATTATGTGTTTGCACCTTAAATACTTCATTTTCAAACAACTAGTTGTTTCTCGTTAAAATACTGAGTAAAACATTGAAAAGGGGAGAAGTTCTGTTTTTATTGCATATATCGACATTTCAGCCGAATTAGAGCGGTTTTACGTGTACATCTTCCATTGGTTAGTAGTAGGCATCCTTCAGTCTCGGGAGACTATGGAGTTGCGCCCTAGTTGTCAATCCTGGTGCAGCGTCTGGTGTGACTGATGAGGCCAATCCGAGAGTGGCAGTCCATCCCACACCGAGCACAAACGAAGTCCGATTCTGGTCTGTCTTCCTGGTTACCGGCTTTCCTTCTCTGTCTCTTTGCCTCCGATTCCTTGGCAAGTGACTCCTCGAACTTGGAGAGACCTCGTTGAACAGACTGCCTCCAGGCTGAACGGTCTGCAGCCAGTGTCTCCCATATAGCAAGATTGACATCCATGGCTTTCAGGTCCCTTTTGCATACGTCTTTGTACCGTAGCTGGGGCTTGCCTACTGGACGCTTTCCCTGCCTCAGCTCTCCATACAGGAGATCCTTGGGGATCCTGCCGTCGCCCATTCGCACAACGTGCCCGAGCCAGCGCATTCGTCTCTGTTTCAGCATTGTGTACATGCTGGTGATTCTTGCTCTCCCCAAGACGTTGTTGTTTGTCACCTTGTCCTGCCAGTGATGTCCAAGATGTGTCTAAGGCAGCGCATGTGGTAGGCATTCAGCCGTCTTTCCTGACGGGCACGGAGTGTCCAAGACTCACTGCCATAAAGGAGAGTGCTCAGGACACAGGATCTGTAAACCTGAATCTTAGTATACTCAGTCAGCCTATTGTTGGCCCACACTCTCTTTGTCAGTTTGGACATGGTAGTAGATGCCTTACCGATGCGTTTGTTTAGCTCCGTATCAGAGAGAGGGAGTCAGAGATTGTGGAGCCCAGGTACACGAAGTCGTGAACAACTTCCAGTTTGGAATCAGAGATGCCGATGTCAGGTGGGGAGTCCACTCCTTGTCCCATGACTTGTGTTTTCTTCAGACTGATGGTGAGTCCGAAAGCCTGAGAGGCCTCGCTGAAGCGGGTTATGAGCCGTTGGAGGTCTTCAGCTGAGTGGGCAGTGACTGCTGCGTCGTCGGCAAAGAGGAAGTCGCGCAGACACCTCAGCCGAACCTTTGTCTTGGCTCTCAGCCTGGCGAGGTTAAAGAGCTTCCCATCCGACCTGGTCCGGAGGTAAATGCCTTCCGTACAGATCCGAAGGCGTGCCGCAGCATAACTGCGAAGAAAATGCCCGAATAGGGTTGGAGCCAGTACGCAGCCCTGCTTTACTCCACTTCGGATGTCAAAGGCGCCTGATGTTAGGCCATCAAAGACCACGGTGCCCCTCATGGTCTCATGGAAAGATCTGATGATTGCTGAGGAGCCTGGGTGGGCATCCGATCTTGGGGAGGATCTTGAACAGGCCATCCCTGCTGACGAGGTCAGAGGCCTTCGTCCAGGTCTATGAAGGCTACAAAGAGTGGCTGCTTCTGTTCCCTGCATTTCTCCTGCAGTTGTCTGAGGGAAAAGACATGTCGATGGTGGACCTGCCAGCTCTGAATCCCACATGTGATTCTGGATAAACTCTCTCTGCAAGTACTTGGAGCCTCTTCAATGCGACTCGAGCAAACAGCTTTCCGACAATACTGAGGAGGGAGATTCCACGGTAGTTGTTGCAGTCGCCCCTGTCACCTTTATTCTTATACAGTGTGACGATGTTGGCATCCCTCATGTCCTGTGGCACCTCTCCTTCTTCCCAGCAGAGGCAGAGAATTTCGTGCAGCTCCATGAGCAGGCTACCTCTGCAGCACTTCAACGTCTCAGCAGGAATGCCATCTTTGCCAGGAGCTTTACCAGAAGCAAGGGAGTCTAGGGCATCGCTGAGTTCTTCCAGGGTCGGTTCACTGTCGAGCTCCATTAACACAGGCAGACACTCAATGGCGCTCAGGGCATCTTCGGTGACCACATTGTCCCTGGCGTATAGCTCAGAGTAGTGCTCGACCCAGCGCTTCAGCTGCAGTGTCTGGTCCTGAATCACCTCGCCAGTGGCAGATTTCAGAGGAGCGGTCTTCCTCTGGATTGGGCCAAGGGCCTGCTTGATGCCGTCATACATTCCCCTTACATTGCCTGTATCCGCTGCAGTCTGTATCTGGGAGCAGAGCTGGAGCCAATAGTTGTTGGCACATCGCCTGGCGCTCTGCTGCACTTTGCAGCGGACGGCCCGAAGGATCTGTAAGTTGCGCCGACTTGGGCAGGCTTTGTAGGCTGCCAAGGCGTTTCTCTTCTCTTCGATTACAGGTGTCATCTCTTCCGAGTGAGCCTCGAACCAGTCTGCCGACCTGCTGGTCTTCTTGCCAAAGGTGGAAATGGCTGCGTTGAACACAGCGTCTCTGAAGTGCTCCCATCTTTTACAGGCAGTGACCCCAGCTGGGCCAGGAAGAGCTTCCTCGAGCACGTGTGCAAAATCTTCCACCTTGTCCTGGTTGCGGGTCTTGGTGGTGTCGATGCGAGGTCTGCCCGCCTTTTTCGAGTGATGAATCTTCTTTGGTTGCATCTTGACCCTGCTACATACCTGGGAGTGGTCGGTGTCACAGACAGCACTCTGGTAGCTACGCGTAATCTTGACGCTGGGTAGACTTGCACGCCTGGTAAGAATCAGGTCAAGCTGGTGCCAGTGCTTGGATCTGGGGTGTCTCCAAGATACTCGGTGTTGAGGCTTTGTGCCGAAGAACGTGTTGGTGACACAAAGACCATGAAGGCAGCAGAGTTCTAGCAGACGTTGCCCGTTCTCATTCATCCTTCCTATGCCGAATTGACCCAGGCAAGTGGGCCAAATGTTGTGCTCGGCACCCACTCTGGCGTTGAAGTCGCCGAGGATGAACAGTGGCTCCTTTACAGGGATTCTCGCTATGACTCTGTTGAGGTCATCGTAGAATTTTTCCTTTGCCTCTGCTGGAGAAGTCAGGGTTGGTGCATTCCATTGGTTATATAAACGGAAAATCAGGTACATTTTAGTTAATTCTAACGAAAACACATTGATTTTATCATTTGTATTTGAAACAACATTTTTATATTTCTTTTCTAGGATCTAAATAACACAAAACCTCGCTTTATGATTTTGGAGCCAAATTCTGGCTCTCTACATGTATTCTCCTTTTGAAATTACGACTTTTTATACCGAAAATATGCCAATTACTGAGAGCGGCAAAGGGTCACATTTTCCCCAAACCCCTCTGCAGTTTTCAAAATATCCCAAACATCCCAAATTCGACCCTTGAGCCATATTTTTTAGCCAAATTCTGGCTCTCTGCACGTATTCGCAGTTTGAAATTACAACTTTTTATATCGAAAATATGCCAATTACTGAACGCTACGATGCGTCACATTTTGCCCAAACCATCCCTGCAGTTTTCAAAATATCCCAAACATCCCAAATACGGCGCTTGAGCAATATTTTGGAGCCAATTCTCGCTTTCTGCACGAATTCGCAGTTTGAAATTACGACTTTTTATACCGAATATATGCCAATTAGTGGGAGCGGCGAAGAGTCACATTTTGCCCCCCCCCACCCCCCTTTGCAGTTTTCAAAATATCCCAAACATCCTAAATTCGACCCTTGAGCCATATTTTGGAGCCAAATTCTCGCTCTCTGCACGTATTCGCAGTTTGAAATTACGACTTTTTTATACCGAAAATATGGCAAATACTGGAAGCGACGATGGGTCACATTTTGCCCAAACCCACTCCTGCATTTGTCAAAATATCCCAAACATCCCAAATTCGACCCTTGAGCCATTTTTGGAGCCAAATTCTGGCTCAGTGCACGTATTCGCAGTTTGAAATTACAACTATTTATACCAAAAATATGCCAATTATTGAACGCTGCGATGATTCACATTTTGCCCAAACCCTCCATGCAGTTTTCAAAATATCCCAAACATCCAAATTCGACGCTTGAGCAATATTTTGGAGCTAAATTCTTGCTCTTTGCACGTATTCGAAGTTTGAAATTCATACTTTTTATACCGAATATATGACAATTACTGGGAGCGGCGATGGGTCACATTTTGCCCAAACCCCTCTCTGCAGTTTTCAAAATAATCCAAACATCCCAAATTTGACACTTGAGCCATATTTTGCAGCCAAATTCTGGGTCTCTGCACGTATTTGCAGTTTGAAATTACGAATTTTGTACCGAAAATATGCCAATTACTGAGAGCGGCGTTGGGTCACATTTTGCCCAAACCCCCCCTGAAGTTTTCAAAATATCCCAAACATCCCAAATTCGACGCTTGAGCCATATTTTGGAGGCAAATTCTGACTCTCTGCACGTATTCGCCGTTTGAAATTACGAATTTTTACACTGAAAAATGATAATTACTGAAAGCGGCGATGGGTCACAATTTGCCCAAACCCACCCTGCAGTTTTCAAAATATCCCAAACACTTCAGATTCGACGCTTGAGCCATATTTTGGAGCCAAATTCTGACTCTCTGCACGTATTCGCAGTTTGAAATTACTTTTTATACCAAAAATAGGCCAATTACTGAGAGCAGCGATGGGTCACATTTTGCCCAAACCCCCCCCTGCAGTTTTCAAAATATCCCAAACACCTAAATTCGGCGCTTGAGCAATATTTTGGAGCCAAATTCTCGCTTTCTGCACGAATTCGCAGTTTGAAATTACGACTTTTTATACCGAATATATGCCAATTAGTGGGAGCGGCGATGGGTCACATTTTGCCCAAACACCCCCTGCAGTTTCAAATTATCACAAACATCTCAAATTCCACGCTTGAGCCATTTTTTGGAACCAAATTCTGGCTCTCTGCACGTATTCGTCGTTTGAAATTACGAATTTTATGCCGAAAATATGAATTACTGTGAGCTGCGATGGGTCACATTTTGCTCAAACCCACCCTGCAGTTTGCAAAATATCCCAAACACTTCAAATTCGGCGCTTGAGCCATATTTTGGAGCCACATTCTAACTCTCTACACTTATTAGCAGTTTGAAATTACGTATTTTATACCGTAAATATGCCAATTACTGAGATCGCCGATGGGTCACATTTTACCAAACCCACCCTGCAGTTTTCAAAATACCCAAACATCAAATTTGACGCTTGAGCAATATTTTGGAGCCAATTCTGGCTCTAGCACGTATTCGCAGTTTGAAATTACGACTTTTTATAACGAAAATATGCCAATTACTGAAAGCGGCGATGGATCACATTTGCCAAACCCACCCCTGCAGTTTTGAAAATATCCCAAACACTCAAATTCAACGTTTGAGCAATATTTTGGAGCCAAATTCTGGCTGTCTGCACGTATTCGCAGTTTGATATTACGAATTTTTATACCGAAAATATACCAAATACTGAGAGCGGCGATGGGTTACATTTGCCTAAACCCCCTCTGCAGTTTTCAAAATATCCAAAACATACCAAATTCGACCATGAGCCATATTTGGGGCCATATTCTGGCTCTCTGCACGTATTCGCAGTTTGAAATTACGACTTTTATGCCGAAAATATGCCAAATACTGAGAGGGATGCAGAGATGGATGCAGAGGCTCAAGAGTGATGCAGAGGCTTAAGAGAGGAGCAAAAGCTGAAGAGAATGATGCAGAGGCTTAAAAGAGTGATGCAGAGGCTCAGGAGAGGGATGCAGAGGCTGAAGAGAGTGATGCAGAGGCTCAAGAGAGTGATGCAGAGGCTGAAGAGAGTGATGCAGAGGCTCAAGAGAGGGATGCAGACGGTCAAGAGAGTGATTCAGAGGCGAATGAGACTGATGCAGAGCTTAAGAAAGTGATGCAGAGGCTTAAGAGAGGGATGCAGACGGTCAAGAGAGGATGCAGAGGCTCAAGTGAGGGATGCAATGAATGAGGGATGCAGAGGCTCAAGTGAGGGATGCAGAGGCACAGGAAAGGGATGCAGAGGCTTAAGAGAGTGATGCAGAGGCTCAAGAGAGGGATGCAGA